>NC_090647.1:350250244-350432744 GCF_040937935.1 Hyperolius riggenbachi | reverse complement strand
GAGTCACCATGGGCCTCTTGACTGCATTTCTGATCAGCGCTCTCCTTGTTCGGCCTGTGAGTTTAGGTGGATGGCCTTGTCTTGGTAGATTTACAGTTGTGCCATACTCCTTCCATTTCTGAATGATCGCTTGAACAGTGCTCCGTGGGATGTTCAAGGCTTTGGAAATCTTCTTGTAGCCTAAGCCTGCTTTAAATTTCTCAATAACTTGATCCCTGACCTGTCTTGTGTGTTCTTTGGACTTCACGGTGTTGTTGCTCCCAATATTCTCTTAGACAACCCCTGAGGCCCTCACAGAGCAGCTGTACTTGTACTGACATTAGATTACACACAGATGCACTCTATTTCGTCATTAGCACTCATCAGGCAATGTCTATAGGCAACTGACTGCACTCAGATCAAAGGGGGCCGAATAATTATGCACACACCACTTTGCAGTTATTTATTTGTAAAAAATGTTTGGAATCATGTATGATTTTCATTCCACTTCTCATGTGTACACCACTTTGTGTTGGTCTTTCATGTGGAATTCCAATAAAATTGATTCATGTTTGTGGCAGTAATGTGACAAAATGTGGAAAACTTCAAGGGGGCCAAATACTTTTGCAACCCACTGTAAATGCAAAAAAAAATCTGCCTGTATTTGGACTGTAAAAGAATGATAATACAGTAAATTATCCTAGCAGTACAGTTGGATTAACAATTCGGCCCTTACTCTATGACTATTATAACAGAGTGTAAAACCTCAAACACATGCTGGTGTAAACTCGTCAGAGGTGGCCCCTTGGGGCTGCTTGTGCTGAGGACCTAGCATGTGTACAGCTTCCCTGCCGAAAGATCTGCAGTCCTGAATTATCTTTGGTGAGCACATAGCTTCCCTCTTATACTCCACTCGGCGGAAGCTGCTCTCTTGTGCGCGGCACTGTCATACCTCCTCCCCCCTCCATAGCATCAGATCACATTACTAGGCTGTAGCCTACAGACATATATGTACAGCACCTGGCCCCAGCTGTCACCCAAGGGATTGAGTCCTGATCCCTGTGGACAACAATCATTTTGTGTGTACACACCTTAAACTGGGACCATAATCACATACAGTAGTATTTACTACATTAATAAGGATAACCAATTTTACCTTAATTAACCTGTTTTCAGCATCCAAAACACTCCCATTGTTAAGCTTGGAGGTGTAATCTCCACAGTCAGCATACAACACATAAGCTGACGTGAAGGAGGTACACACACCAGCACAAGGGATCAGGATATCCCCAGTTTAGTGGAGGAGAGGACTGACTCCAATAGGAGATTGTGGTGCACAGAGCCGGTGCAGATCCGAACAGCCACAAACAACACTTTCGTAATAACGTCTCAGCGCAAAGTAGCGCTGAGCGCATAAACCAGGACTGAGGAGATCAGAACAAGTAGACAGAATGAACGCTTGCTAGCTAGCGGCTACTTAGCGACAGCAAGCGTCCAAAACCAGACAGACTGGAATGAGGCAGCCAATGCGTTGCGGCGATGGCGTGCCTCACAAAGACAGGACAGGATAGTCAGAAAATAGCAGGATCAAGATAGATGAACGTAACTATATACAATAAGTATGATTTCCTAGCGTTTTACAATTACAGCTATCAATGAAACTATTCGTAACGTCTGACTAACATATGTATATATCGACAATGAACCGATATATGACATAAGCAGGAACTCTGACTAAGACTGGAGTAATACAGGGGAACAGGACTCAGAAGGATTCGCTATCTCTTCGCAGAGATGAACGCAATCCACAAACAGGACCAGGAACAGGATAACTAGCTCAGCGTGCTGGAACGCTGACTAACGGAACACAGGATATAAACAGTTCGTGTACGTATATATCAGCGACACTGATGTATCAACGTAACACGAATTCAAGGAAAATAACAAAATGCGCAAGTATGCGTATATATTGGCGATGAACCAATATATGACACAAGACAAGCAAGTAACAACTTCTAGAACAAGAGCAGAACTAGGAGGACTCACTGACCCCTTCGCAGGAGTCAGCGCAGTCCACACGGACCAGGAACGAGGTGGGGCACGAGCAGAGTAACAGATAGAATCTGAGACTATGGTAGCCCATGAGACATTGCAGGAAGCAGTTCTTTATACTGAGGTCATCCAATGGGAGCAGACCTGCAGATTCCCACACAAGTGAATGGTAATTAATCACAGGCTGATAGCAGGAAAAGGCAGACAATGATATGCAGCCTGCAGGAAAGGGACTGCCCCTCCACTGCAGCAGACAATGTTTGTTTACACAAGAGCATGTTAAACTGTCATTAATTTCAGAGTGACTGCAGATGGAATCAGCAACTAGTTTAAGTGCAAACCAAACTATGCAAGAAAATGCATGTAATGACATCAGAACTGCTTGGGTTACAATACCACTGCAGCCAGCAGTAAACGCTGCAGACATGATCAAAACATTACCCCCCCCCCCCCCCCTTAAAAGCGGATACCAGACGCTTTTCGAAACTGAAATTCCCAACAAAACAATCTGACTGATAATTCATGATGACCGGGACAGCCCGGCAAGACCAAATTCCAGAATCAGTCCCCACAAGACTGGACCCATCAGAACCACGACTTCCAGAGAAAAGCCCCCAGAAACTCTCTGAGCGATACCCACCGCCTTCCCGGGACTGTCCAAAAACGCCAAAGCCTTTGCAATGCCCACCGGAACTGTCCCCACCAACACAAAACCCACCGTTGAACCAGTCCAAGGTACCAGGACAAGTTTCCTCAGAGATCTCCCAGAACACTTGGAAGCTCCAAAGAGATCCCCACAGGTCAGAACACCCCTTAGGCTCACATGGAGAACCATCAAGAACCCCTATGGAACCCAGGGCAACTCTAGAGTCAGGGTCACAAGGACAAACATCAAGATCAGGGTTTTTAGGGACCAGAACCATCTCCGGGAATGCAGGCCAAACGGCAACATCAGAACATGTCTCCACTAGGGAAGCGTGTGAGCACGCCAACACAGACACACTTGGGCACTCTGGCTTAAGAGAGACTTCTGGGCATGTCAAGGAACTGCAAACCTCAAAGTCAGTCAAGGTAGGACCGAAACCAGGACTGGGCAAAAAAAAAATCATCATGACTAGACTTCACAGTTACTGGATTCTCACTAAAAAATGCAGGATCAGACTTAGATGTCTCTGATTCCAGCAAAGTTATTAACAAATCATGTTCAGGGGCATTTACAAGACAGGACAAATCTTCTGATGTATGCACCGAACTAGACAGGGTTCCCATAACTTCTTCTGGACTAGACAGAGACTCATCAAATACACTGGATTGGAGCTCATGAAGGGCTGCAAAACAAGTCAGTAGTGCAGCAATCCCCACTGAACTAGGCAAAACTGAGTAACTCACTGGACAGGAAGGGGACTCAGGAACTTCTGCCACACCGGCCAGAGAACCAGAATTTTCCAGGATACAGGGCTGGGTTTCAGAAACACTCATTAACCCGGACTGAAATTCTGAGATTTCTATTATTTTTTTCCAGCGAGTCAGAATTATCCATGTTACAGGGCAAGACTTTTGAAACATTCAGAGGACAGGGCTGGAGTTCCTCGGCTGTTACAACACTGGAGAGGGACTCAACAACATTGGTTAAATCAGACTGTGTACAGGGCAAGGTATCTAACACACTTGCTGACGAGGACAATATTTCAATGGCTTCTGCTTCGCTGGGCAGAAATTCATCAAGTTTTATTAGAGCAGACTGTAATTCCAAAACAGCTGCTAGACAAGTGAATATTACTGCAACACCAACTGAGGTAAGCAGTGCCTCAGACTGTTCTGCTAGAGGGTTTGAAGTATCCAAAGTACTGGGTGAAGCATAAGACTCTGTGACCACAGCTTCACTGGACAGGATCACCGAACAGTCCACACTGCAGGGCAAAACCATGGAAGCACCTGCTGGACAGCATAATGATTCTGTGACCTGAGTTTCATTGGAGAGATCTACTGCACAATTCATGGTACAGGGCAAGTTCACTGGAACATTTTCTGAACACGGTAATAATTCTGCGATTTCGGACTCACATAGCAGACGCTCTGAGTTATTCATGAAACTAGAGTGAGGTGTAGAAACAGGAAGATCAAAACACAATGTTTGCGCATCTAAATCACCATTCAATTGTGAAATTGGAAAATTCAGATGCTGGGGTTCTGAGATTTCTGGACAGGATTGCTGGGACTCAGAAACTGATGTAGTGCATCTATTGGCATCTGCTGGATCAGACAGGAGTTGAACTTTATTAACACAGGTAATTTCTGCAGAAGTGTTTGCAGAGACAGGCAAGATTTTTCTGGTGTCTGTTTCACTGAACAAAGACTCATGAGTACTGGCTAGGCTGGACTCAGGAGTCAGCAGGACCTCTGGGTCCTCTGCTGAGAAATTTGTGCAGGGCAAGATTAAGGAAGTATTAGTAATTTCTGTCTTACTGGGAAGTAACACTGAGTTATCCATGGTACAGGGTGGAATTACAGGAACTTCAATTTCACACAAAAGGAGCTCTGAATCACTCGCTGAATCAGCCAAAGGTGCTGAAGCAGGCGAGTCCTCAGGAACTGAGGAAGTGGAACAATCTCCACTTGACAGTGTGTCTTCCCTGGTATCAACTGATTGAATCGCATAAAAATCGTCCAGAATCATTCTCCACACATCGATCAATGGAGCCACAAAGTCATACCCACACACACCAGTTTTTATTAGGTTATAGGCAGACTTAATGCATGCATTCAATACTAATTCACTTTTTGCACTGTAAAACTGACAAAATGAACTTGCATCTTTCTTCCATTCATAGACCAGGGCTTCCATCTCTCCTTTCTCAAATGGAGGATCCCATGCATATTTAACAGCTGAGCATTCCGGCTGATCATAGTTTGCAAATGTGTTAGTGGCAGAAACATACATTGGGTTATTTAGCAGGTGATTGGCCGATTTCTTATTCCTAAGGATCTCCAATACCTGTAGCAAGTGTTGAACTGTAGTGTATGCAAATTTCCCTTGCTGCACGAATAAATTGATCTGTTCAATACTCTGTAATATATCTTCATAATCCTATTCAGATAATTCATTTAAACAAGAACTTTTATTTTCCCTGGCTAGCAATGAAAGTTCATTAGTAGTTTCATAGGTCCATTTGACTCCCCTGAATGGTGACTGAATTTCATTATCTGCTACTGGCGGAGTCTCATTACAGATCTGATGCGCAGTCGCCAAGGGCAACGACTCCGCTGATTGTAACGCTTTTCTTTTGGAGCGTTTACGTTTGGCTTTAGACCCTGCTGCCTTAGCAGAAGAAAAGTTATCAGAACAATTATCTGCTTGCTGATTATTTTTGTAGGCAGTAGAAGGAGCAGCTGATTGACAAGCTGCCAGGAGCTTATCAAAAGGGCTAGGCAAATCGGTTTTGCGCAGCCAGTTATGGATCACAAACGCTAGAAATTCCAGTGGTCTCTCTTTTAAATTGGTATGATCCAAGACATCGTAGGCCCACTGAAACAATCTTCCCTTAAATAAAACATAAACTAGCTGGGGGGCCCACTTTGAAACAGGAGTAGCCTGGAGCTCGGGATTGGCCAGGAACCTGGTACATTCAGAAAAAAACTCATTTTCTGTTTCAGAATTGAGCTTCTCAAATTTCTTAAAGGAACAGGAACCATAACAAACAGTGTCATTTTTGCTGGGAACCCCCCCCCCCCACAATGGGGATTGGTAATGGGGCTACCATAATGTTAAGCTTGGAGGTGTAATCTCCACAGTCAGCATACAACACATAAGCTGACGTGAAGGAGGTACACACACCAGCACAAGGGATCAGGATATCCCTAGTTTAGTGGAGGAGAGGACTGACTCCAATAGGAGATTGTGGTGCACAGAGCCGGTGCAGATCCGAACAGCCACAAACAACACTTTCGTAATAACATCTCAGCGCAAAGTAAACCAGGACTGAGGAGATCAGAACAAGTAGACAGAATGAACGCTTGCTAGCTAGCGGCTACTTAGCGACAGCAAGCGTCCAAAACCAGACAGACTGGAATGAGGCAGCCAATGCGTTGCGGCGATGGCGTGCCTCACAAAGACAGGACAGGATAGTCAGAAAATAGCAGGATCAAGATAGATGAACGTAACACAGATAAATATACAATAAGTATGATTTCCTAGCGTATTACAATTACAGCTATCAATGAAACTATTCGTAACGTCTGACTAACATATGTATATATCGGCAATGAACCGATATATGACATAAGCAGGAACTCTGACTAAGACTGGAGTAATACAGGGAACAGGACTCAGAAGGATTCGCTATCTCTTCGCAGAGATGAACGCAATCCACAAACAGGACCAGGAACAGGATAACTAGCTCAGCGTGCTGGAACGCTGACTAACGGAACACAGGATATAAACAGTTAGTGTACGTATATATCAGCGACACTGATGTATCAACGTAACACGAATTCAAGGAAAATAACAAAATGCGCAAGTATGCGTATATATTGGCAATGAACCAATATATGACACAAGACAAGCAAGTAACAACTTCTAGAACAAGAGCAGAACTAGGAGGACTCGCTGACCCCTTCGCAGGAGTCAGCGCAGTCCACACGGACCAGGAACGAGGTGGGGTACGAGCAGAGTAACAGATAGAATCTGAGACTATGGTAGCCCATGAGACATTGCAGGAAGCAGTTCTTTATACTGAGGTCATCCAATGGGAGCAGACCTGCAGATTCCCACACAAGTGAATGGTAATTAATCACAGGCTGATAGCAGGAAAAGGCAGACAATGATATGCAGCCTGCAGGAAAGGGACTGCCCCTCCACTGCAGCAGACAAGGTTTGTTTACACAAGAGCATGTTAAACTGTCATTAATTTCAGAGTGACTGCAGATGGAATCAGCAACTAGTTTAAGTGCAAACTAAACTATGCAAGAAAATGCATGTAATGACATCAGAACTGCTTGGGTTACAATACCACTGCAGCCAGCAGTAAACGCTGCAGACATGATCATAACACCCATATTGCGGTATATTGGTTTATAGCTCTGCCCTCCCAGTGATGATTTGCCTAGGCTATGATGTCACAAATCCTGCTCCTCCTAGGGCACTCTGGGAGACCTGTGTTTCTGTAAATATCTAAAGATGCCACCACCTGTGATAAATTTAAGAATGTAAACCAGGGAGAGGAAAGATTTTACAATGGTGCCAAAGAATGGCAGCCGCTGCCTTTTTGTCTCTCAGTCCTTCAACTCAGCCGCCCGCCCAGTATCTAATGTTGTTTATGTGTATTGTATACTCAATGGCTACCCTGTTCTACTGTACCTAACCTGTGTGTTTATATTGTAACATCACTGACCCAGTATGTGCCAGAACCGTTCTAGATACAACTCCCTGTTGTACTTGGTGAAATAAATATGATTCTGACATAAGCAATTTTAACCATTAAGTTAGAATCTGTAAAGTTCAGGGGTCTAGTCCTGGGAAAAGAAGTGAGTGGACTCACTTGGAAAACCCCTGCGCCGCGCGGCAAAATGGGCGTGGTCAAGCATACCGTGGGCGTGGTCATGGGTGGGGCCAAATATACATGACCTTAGCAGTGATGTAAAAGGTTTGCCAAGGAAGTTTGAGCTCTGCCGTAGTGTATCCCCCAAAAATAGATGTAATCTGACAGCATTTCACCAAAAAGACACATAATCTGGTAGAAGTTCCTCCAAAATACAAATAATATGGCAGTGGTTCCCCCAAAATAGACAATGTGGCAGCAGCAGTTCCCCCAACATACGCATAATTTGGAAGCCGTTCCCCAAAATACGCAAAACCTGGCAGCGGAACACCCAAAATACATGTAACACCCAAAATACATATAATCTGGCAGCAATGGTCCCCCAAACATACACAATATGGTAGCAGTTCCCCAAAATACACGTAGTCTGGCAGCAGCCGTTTCCCTAACATACACATAATCTGGCAGCTGTTACACAAAATACATAACAGCGGTTCCACAAAATGCAGCAGTTCCCCCAAAATGGGTACCCCCAGCATAGGTAGCCAGGTCTATAGGTGTCCCCAGTATAAGTAGCCATGAGTATAGTAGTCCCCAGTATATGTAGCCAGAGGTATAATTGCCTAGTATATGTAGCCAGGGGTATATGTGCCCAGTATATGTAGCCAGGGGTATATGTGCCCAGGATATGTAGCCAGTGGTATATGTGCCCAGTATATGTAGCCAGTGGTATATGTGCCCAGTATATGTAGCCAGGGGTATATGTGCCCAGTATATGTAACCAGTGGTATATGTGCCCAGTATATGTAGTCAGGGGTATATGTGCCCAGTATATATAGCCAGTGGGATATGTGCCCAGTATATATAGGCAGAGGTATATGTGCTCAGTATATGTAGCCAGTGGGATATGTGTCCAGTTTATATAGGCAGGTGTATATGTAGCCAGGGGTATATGTGCCCAGTATATATAGCCAGTGGGCGATGTGCCCAGTATATATAGCCAGTGGGATATGTGCCCAGTATATATAGGCAGAGGTATATGTGCCCAGTATATGTAGCCAGTGGATATGTGACCAGTATATATAGCCAGGGGTATATGTGCTCAGTATATATAGCCAGTGGGATATGTGCTCAGTATATATAGCCAGTGGGATATGTGCCCAGTATATATAGGCAGAGGTATATGTGCCCAGTATATGTAGCCAGTGGGATATGTGCCCAGTATATGTAGCCAGTGGGATATGTGCTCAGTATATATAGCCAGTGGAATATGTGCCCAGTATATATATAGCCAGTGGGATATGTGCCCAGTATATATAGGCAGAGGTATATGTGCCCAGTATATGTAGCCAGTGGGATATGTGCCCAGTATATATAGGCAGGGGTATATGTGCCCAGTATATGTAGCCAGTGGGATATGTGCCCAGTATATGTAGCCAGTGGGATATGTGCCCAGTATATATATAGCCAGTGGGATATGTGCCCAGTATATATATACAGCCAGTGGGATATGTGCCCAGTATATATAGGCAGAGGTATATGTGCCAGTATATGTAGGCAGGGGTATATGTCCCCAGCTAGCCAGGTGTGCCCCCAGCAGGAGGGGAGCAGCGCAGAGAAGGCGAGCTATGGGACGTCTCCCCCCCTCCCCTCCCTCACCTTCGTGCTCCCCTTCCTGCCTCTCCCCTCCGGTGTTTTCAAGTGTCGGGCCACCGGCAAAAGTGGGCGGAGACTTACTGCGTTCCTGTCGCAAGGGACGCTCCGCTCTGTGTGCGGCTAGTCTGGTCTTCTAGCCACACACAGAGCGGAGCGTCCCTTGCGGCTGGAAGAAGGCGGTAAGTCTCCGCCTACTTTCGCCGCCGGCCCGACACTTGAAAACATCAGAGGGGAGAGGAAGGAAGGGGAGCACGAAGGTGAGGGAAGGGGGGGGGAGACGTCCGCCCTTCCCCGCTTTCCCCATAGCTCGCCTTCTCTGCGCTGCTCCCCTCCACACAAGCCAGGGTGGACGGCGTTCACTCTCTGGAAAAAGTAAGTGGACGCCATCCACCCGCGTCCATGCAGGACTCGACCCCTGGTAATGTTCCTCTTTAAAGGGATACTGTAGGGGGGTCGGGGGAAAATGAGCTGAACTTACCCGGGGCTTCTAATGGTCCCCCGCAGACATCCTGTGCCCGCGCAGCCACTCACCGATGCTCCGGCCCCGCCTCCAGTTCACTTCTGGAATTTCTGACTTTAAAGTCAGAAAACCACTGCGCCTGCGTTGCCGTGTCCTCACTCCCACTGATGTCACCAGGAGTGTACTGCGCAGACACAGACCATACTGGGCCTGCGCTGTGCGCTCTTGATGACATCAGTGGGATCGATGACACGGCAACGCAGGTGCAGTGGTTTTCTGACTTTAAAGTCAGAAATTCCAGAAGTGAACTGGAGGCGGGGCCAGAGCATCGGTGAGTGGCTGCGCCAACACAGGATGTCTGCGGGGGACCATTAGAAGCCCCGGGTAAGTTCAGCTCATTTTCCGCCGACCCCCCTACAGTATCCCTTTAAGAGGTAGCACTATATTAAGCTGTTTACAGTTTGTGTTTTACTTTTGCTTTCTAACCAAATCGGGCATGGGTTCAGAGGTTACAGAGTCACAAAGCTGTTTGTAGTTCAAGCAAGGAGGCCATTGCACACAAATCAGCTCTGCAGGTAGAACACATAGCATGCCGCTTCAAATAATACCTTCAGGTTTTCCTTTTTGTACTAATAATCACATGATGTAATGTCATGACAAAAAGGGTGATGCCTATATTAATGGCTGTCATCCTCTATGTGTGCCTCAGGCAGTTTGCTTCATAATACAGTCCTGAATGAGGCTAAGGGTTAATCTTTTGTTGCTATGGCATCAGAGATCTCACATTTAGCTGAAATATGTATGCTAGATAAAGCAAAGGATTTTGTCTAAGTGTTTCCGTTAACTAACCACATCTTTATTAGATCCAGTTAAAGTCTGGATTTGTGCTTCAGTTTTTGTGTGGGAAGCATACACGATCCAGAATTAATTTACAATTATATGATTTTAACTTGCCCTGGAGGTCATCACTACCTTTGGCAGAGTAAGTTGTGTGATTTTTCCCTTGTGTTCGGCTGTAATGTTATGCATCTGTAATTATCTTTAATGATTTTAAATCATCTTCTGAAATTTGAAAATGCTTTCCGTTCTGTCAGGAGCAGAAAAGGAGGTTCCTCGGAGCGGGAGAAGGTTAACAGTCTAGGTCTCCTTTTCATAGCTTTGAAAATCATTATCTAGGATTGCTATTTCCTATTTCAAAGCTGCACAGCGTATTCTGGAGCAGCGTCCTCTCACAAGTGTATTTACTTCAAAAAAATATGTTTTGTTGAAATGACGCTGCTGAGAGTAATTGGGAGAAATGGACACTTCATCTCATAGAAGGTAAACCGTGTCAGAAGTTTGCCACTTCACACATCAGTTTACCAAACCGTTTACAGATATGAGCTACTCTTAGTACTAGACCTAGTTCTGCTGCTGTGAGAGCAGCTGATACCCCACTGGTTGTACCAAGTTCAGTCATGCTGGCCTGGTCCAGAGTAGGGCTAATTTCCACACACAGAAATGATTGACAACCAATGGGCTTATTAAGTTCAAATGTGTCATGGGAAGGAAGAATCTGGCTTTGAAAGGTGAAGAATTTATTGTTGTTAAACTTTTTTAATAAAGGGCAGGCAAACATATTACACAGCACTGTACAATAGATCTGTGAGAAAAAAGCAACGCCGAATAACACGGGGACATTACAGCATAAAACAATGGCGCATAAAATAGTGAAACAATGGTGTGCAGATTGCAAGATAGGGATACCTATGAAAGACAAGTCACTGACTCCATATGGTGGTGGGGAAGAGCATAAACTTGGGGAAGAGGGCCCTGCCAAATAGGTTCACAATCTAAGACATGATTCCAAAGTGGAAAATGTGGCAGTGCTATTGGTGGGTGTGGTTGGGGCAGAAGTTTTGGCTTCAGGGGGTGAAATTGCTGGGTCATGCATATTTTTTTTTTCATAAACTCAAGCAGTTTACACCATGGGTAGGATTCTAAACAATATGCACATGCAGGCTGAATACTTTAAGCATAATGAGGTGCAGGATCAGGTGTGTATAATAGTGTTAATTATGTGGGTATCCCATAGTTGCAGAATGGTAACAGCTAACAACCCAATAAAACTATCACTCCTAATGACCGTGTGATACAAGCATTATTGAAGTCATCAACCAAAAACCAGAAATTCTGAAAACGTTACTTACTGAGGTTGAGGTAGGTAGGTTTGCTTATAAAAAAGCGGGATTAATGTCTGATTAACACCAGTAACAAGCATGCAGCTAATCTTGTCATATCTAACAATAATGTCAGAAACACCTGGTCTGCTGCATGCTTGTTCAGGGTCTATGGCTCAAAAGTATTACGGTCACAAAGATGAAGAAGATGGGCACAGCTGCTAAAAACCCTTTATTGTGGCTGGGTAGACAAAGAAACTTACAGCCGTGGGGGAAAGACAAAGTCTGACAGCTGTTTCGCAGGGACGAGCCCTGCTTCATCAGAGTCTCTTTGTGACCGAAATTGTGGATTTCCATTGGAGCTCTGCATGGCTGTAAATAAGGTTATCTGTTTTATTGACCTGAGGAAGTGGGCTGTGTCCCGTGAAACGCGTTGTCTACAGTATAACCGTTTTTTTAATAAAGACTCCCTTATTCCACCTATGAGAGTCTTCTTCTGGAAGTAAGAGACCTCCGTTACCAATTTTACTACCATTCCATACATTTGGGCGCCTCCACCGACGTACTTTTACTTGTATACTTGCCAAATGGTGTTTCAAGTGCTGCATCCTTTCAGCCTTGTGGGTATTTGGTAACATCTCTGCCAATTTGTGCTTATACCGAGGGTCTAGTAGTGTTGCCACCCAGTACAGTTAATTCCCCTTGAGTTTTTTTATACGTGGGGCTCTCAACAGGCTGGACAGCATGAAAGACGCCATCTGCACAAAGTCGGAAGCCGCCGTACTAGCCATCTCGTCTTACTCTTCCTCAGTGATGTCAGGTAAGTTCTCCTCCTCCCCCTAGCCACGAACAATACCACGGTAAAAGTGAGCAGCACAAGCCCCCTGCGCCGCCTGCTGCGGTTGTTCTTCCGCCTCCTCCTCAAAAAAAACACCTTCCTCATCTTACTCCTCTTCCCCAGATGACTCCTCCCCCTCCCCCCCCTCCTCTGTGATGCCGCAGGTGTTGTTGATGCCGCAGGTGATGTTTCCAAAAACTCTTCCTCCTCCTGTTCCTGGTCACGCTCCTCTACAGCTTGATCCTCCACTCTACGCACGGTGCGCTCTATGAAGAAAGTATATGGGATCAAGTCGCTGATGGCGCCTTCACTGCAACTCACCAGGTTTGTCACCTCCTCAAACGGACGCATGAGCCTGCAGGCATTATGCATGAGTGTCCAGTACTTCGGCCATAACATCCCCAGAGCATGTCCTTTCACTGTAGTTGTACAGATATTGTTTGACGGCTTTCTCCTGTTGTAGCAGGTGGTCAAACATGAGGAGTGTTGAATTCCAACGAGACGGGCAATCGCAAACCAAGCGCCTCACCGGCAAGTTGTTTCTCCGCTAAATATTGGCCAAGCGCCTCATGGCCGTGTAGGACCGCCTGAAATGCCCACAAACCTTCCTGGACTGCTTTAGGACCTCCTGTAAGCCTGGGTACTTAGACACAAATCTTTGGATTATAAAGATTGAGCACATGTGCCATGCAGGGCACGTGTCAGCTTTCCCAATTTCAAAGCCGAAATGATATTGCTGCTGTCACACACCACGTTGGTGCATGGTCAGCCACTGATCCACCTGTTTGTTCAGAGCAGCCAGGAGAGCTGCTTCAGTGTGACTCTCGACTTTGAGGCAAGACATGTCCAAGATGGCGTGACACCGTTGTACCTGGCATGCAGCATAGGCCCTGGGGAGCTGGGCGTGTGTAGTTGGAGAGGAGATCGCAGCACCAGTAGAGTAGCACTGCCACTCAGCCAAGGAGGAGGAGGACGATGACAGCCAAGAGGATGTAGTAGGAGGAGTAGGAGGAGAAGGAGAGGATGTGGCAGCAGGCCTGCCTGCAAGCCGTGGAGGTTTCGCAACCAGGTCCACTGCACAGCCACGTACTCCCTGCTTGTCAGCGGTCACCAGGTTGACCCAATGTGCCGTATTAGTAAGGTACCTGCCCTTACCGTGCTTGGCAGACCAGGCATCCATGGTCAGATGGACCCTTGACTCAACGCTGTACCTGTCCACCTTCCCCTTCATTCTACCGTCTCTCCCCCCCGCTGCACTTTCTTCTGTCCCTCTCCCTTCTCTGCTTCCTAAGCCTCAGAGCACCTTCACAGACACCTGGATGTGGAGTTTTGCAGCCACCTATTCAGGGCTGTGGAGTCAGTACAAAAATCCACCGACTCCGACTCCTCAGGTTAGGATTCCACTGCCTCCGACTCCTCGACTCCGACTCCTCTAATTTGCTTATAACAATCTTGTTTATTGAAAGTATGTAACATGAAATGCATCTCTTAACTGCCAACGCTTAGGAATTTTAAAAGACAACTGAAGTGAGAGGGATATGGAGGCTGCCATATTTATTCCCTTTCAACCAATACCAGTTACCTGGCTAGCCAGCTGATCTTCTGCCTCTAATACTTTTAGGCTGCTTACACACAGGGACGTTACAGGCGCACGTTAGTGCGCCTGTAACGCTCCCCCAACGCACAGCAATGTAACTCAAGTGGGCTGTTACATTGCTGTGCCCACGTTGCGTTACATGTAACGCTGTACGTTGCCCGGAAAGTGCAGCATGCTACGGCGTTAGAGCGGCTATAGCCGCGTTAGACTGTTTACACATGCGCAGTAGGGGGCGGAGAGGAGGTGGGGAGAGCCAGCTACAGTAGCCGCGCACATGGCTACTTAATATTCACTGCACTGGTGGCCGCTGATTGGCCGGCGGGACCACGTGATGCGGAGTGTCTCGCTCCGCGTCACATGGTCCCGCCGGCCAATCAGCGCCACTCTGGGAGACTTTATCGGAATAGAGCCGCCTAACGCGGCTCACTCTACCGTCGGCTCTTGCAGCACCATACGTTGTGTTAGGTGCACGTTATGCGACCTTAACGTGGCACCTAACGCAACGTCTTGGTGTGCAAGTAGCCTAGTCATAGACTAAAACTAGTCCTTGGTAAGAGTACTTGTAAAAGGTACAGACAGCAACAAAGAACATCTATCAGGCCCTAGGCAATGTAACTGTGGGTACATGTAAGAGTGATGTGCAGGTACTCTGCAGGAGAATTCTTCCTCTATTACACATTCTTCATGTACAATCTGAACCAGGTTTATGGGTGATAGACAACACCCCTGTGTTTAATGTGCACAACATTCTCAGTGGATTCCCTGCAGCTCTGTGGAGAGTGCATATGTAGAGTATAGTACAACTGTGTAACAAAGTAAACCTGAGACAGATGAAATTAAAGTTTTATACATACCTGGGGCTTCCTCCAGCCCCCTTCAGGCTAATCAGTCCCTCACTGTCCTCCTCCACCACCTGGATCTTCTGCTATGGGTCCAGGTACTTAAGCCAGTCGGGTGTAGTGCGCATGCACTCACTCCGCCGCCGGGAGAGTATTACACCTGCGCAGCACTATTGTGCAGGTGCAGAATGCCCCTGGCTGTGGGAGCGGCACATGGCCGGGCTGCGCTGACTTGGTGAATTACTGGGACTCATAGCTAGAGATGGCCAGAACCTCTGATTTTCAGTTTGTGAACCGCATTCGCGAACCTCCACAAACGTTTGCAAACATGCAAACTTTTGCTAACCGCAATAGACTTCAATGGGGAAGCGAACTTTGAAAACTAGAAACATTTATGCTGGCCACAAAAGTGATGGAAAAGATGTTTCAAGGGGTCTAACATCTGAATTTTTGCATGGATGAGTGGTATAGACGCCAAAAGTCCCGGGGAAAAATCTGGATTTGACGCAAAGCGTTTTAAGGGCAGAAATCACATTGCTTGCTAAATTGGAGGCCTAAAGTGCTTTAAAACATCTTGCATGTGTATACATCAATTAGGGAGTGTAATTAGAGTACTGCTTCACACTGACTGACCAAACTCACTGTGTAATGCACCGCAAACAGCTGTTTGTGTTGTGACGGCTGTGCTGGACTGGTGCGCACCATAGCGAGAGTGCAGGCGATAGCGGTTTTCAAGCCCATGTGGTCGCCAGGCTGAGGTAGCTCAACGACAGAACAACAGTGACTGTCCAGCTGATCGAATTTGGTGTGTCCACAATGAAGCAACGACCTTATTATCTTTGGTGTGCCACCCCCCCCCCCAAGACACTCATATAGCCGTCGGTCATTGCTTCATTGTGATACGCAAGCCCCTTCACCGCGGCAAGGTAGTGGTCACGAAGGGGAATTGACACATGTACATGCCTGCTAGCAGCGGCCTTAAAAATTCAGGAATCCGTCTGAAGTCCTGGACCCTGTTGGTGGTGGCGGAGAAGGCAGTCAAGCGGATTGCAGACAGAGATGCTGTGTGGGAAGCGAATTAGTCTTTGGGCAGGCAGTCACACGACATGCAGGCAGAGATGCTGTCTGGGGGGACTGACTTAGTCTCCGGGCGGGCAGTAGCCCTCCGGGATCCATGCCTCATTCATTTTAATAAAGGTGAGGTACTGAACACTTTTTTGACTTAGGCGACTTCTCTTCTCAGTGACAATGCCTCCAGCTACGCTGAAGGTTCTTTTTGACAGGACGCTTGAGGCAGGGCAAGACAGAAGTTGGATGGCAAATTGTGACAGCTCTGGCCACAGGTCAAGCCTGTGCACCCAGCAGTCCAAGAGTTCATCGCTGCTCAGTGTCTACATCCACACTTAAGGCCAGGTAGTCGGCTACCTGCCGGTCGAGGCGCTGGTGGAGGGTGGATCGGAAGTGCTAAGGCGAGGCATTGGGCTAAAGAATGTCCGCATGTCCGACATCACCATGAGATTGCTGGAGCGTCCTGTCCTTGCCTGCATGGACATCGGGAGGGTCGAATTCCAGCGAGTCGGGCTATCGCAAATCAAGCGTCTCACCCGCAAGATGTTTCTCCGCTAAATTCTCTTCCCACACGCCTTCCTAGACTGATTTAGGATGTCCTGTAAGCCTGGGTACTTAGACATAAATCTCTGAATTACGAGATTGAGCACATGTGCCATGCAGGGTACATGTGTCAACTTTCCCAAATTCAAAGCCGAAATGAGATTGCTGCCATTGTCACACACCACGTTGCCAATCTCCAGTTGGTGCGGAGTCAGCCACTGATCCACCTGTTTGTTCAGAGCAGCTGGGAGAGCTGCTCCAGCGTGACTCTCCGCTTTGGGGACCCGTGGAGACATTACACTGGTAGGACCTTATCTATCACCATGTTACTATTTCAGCACTTGGTTCTGCCTCTTTTACCATTCTCATTTACTCATTTTCCTTGTGCACTTCCTTATGCAGTCATTTGTTGACTGGCTTTTGGCTGTCCTCCATTACACACTTCCACTTTTTAGGGGGTTGCTTCCCTCTTTCATGTTACTCTAAATTCTATACTTCCCCCCTTTTTCTAATTTTTCTACTTTTTTCTACTTTCATTGGTCTCATGCATTGACCTGGGACATTCATTTGCACATGTATATAATTGATGTCATTGTATGTGTCACAACATTTATATGCACACTTTGTGCTATGCACAGGTTGTTTGAGGATGATTAGATTCTTTATTAGCACTTTACATGTCCGCCAGTTCTCCGATATTGTGGGTTTATATGTTCCCCCACCATGTTTTAATAGTTTTTAATGTGTGTAATTTCAAATAAAGGATGTATTATTGTATTTGATAACCTCTGTTCTGGTGCGGTTATTTTGAGGTCATTGCTTTCGTTGTTTTTGGTATTTGAGGCAAGACATGTCTAAGATGGCGTGACACCGTCGTACCTGGCATGCAGCATAGGCCCTGGGGAGCTGGGGCTGTGTAGCTGGAGAAGAGATCGCAGCACCAGTAGAGTTGAACTGCCACTCAGCCATGGAGGAGGAGGACGACAGCGAAGAGGATGTAGCAGGAGAAATGGAGATGGCAGCAGGCCTGCCTGCAAGCCGTGGAGGTGTCACTAGGTCCGCTGCACAGCCACATACTCCCTGCTTGCCAGCGGTCACCAGGTTGACTGAATGGGCTGTGTAAGTAATGTACCTACCCTAACCGTGCTTGGCAGACCAGGCATCTGTGGTCAGATGGACCCTTGACCCAACGCTGTGTGCCAGAGATGACACCACTTGCCTCCCAACTTCATGGTACAGCTTGGGTATCACCTTTTTGGAGAAATAATTGCGGCCTTGTATCTTCCACTGCGGTGTCCCAATGGCCACACATTTTTAGAAGGCCTCAGAGTCCACCAGCTGGTATGGTAACAGCTGGCGGGATAACTGTTCCGCCAAACCAGCAGTGAGACGCCGGGCAAGGGGGTGACAGGCAGACATTGGTTTCTTCCGCTCAAAGATTTTCCTCACGGACACCTGGCTACTGCTGTGGTCAGAGGAGCAGGAGCCATTCAAGGTTAGAGGCGGAGTGGATGAGGTTGACTGTGATTGTGAAGGTGCAAGGGGAGACAGTGGCTGAAGAAGATGATGCACCTGAAGGAGGAAGAGGAGAAGGAGGGTGGCTTTGCTTTTGTGTGCTGCTTTTGCTCAGGTGCTCTTCCCATTGCAGTTTGTGCCTTTTCAGCATGTGCCTTCGTAAGGCAGTTGTCCCTACGTGGGTGTTTTCCTTTTCTCGGCTCAATTTTTGGTGGCAGAGAGTACAGATGGCATTGCTCTGATCTTTAATGTCCACACCGCTGAGCCACCCTGGGGTGTGGGCACTATGGTGGCGTCAGCAGCTGACGTTGAAGGGCATGTTGGCTGGCTGTCCATAGGTGGCGATACATGGCGCCAGACACTGCCACCAGCTGTTTCTGATGACGATCTCCCCCTGCTTCTTTCATCAATTCGTCTCCTCCTACTCCTCTCTGACTCCCCCTCTGAACTGTCCCCTTGGTCATCGTGTCTCTTAGGATCCCACGTGGCATCCATTGCAGTATCATCATCATAATCATCCTCCAAAGCTTTGCTTGTATCAGACACCTCCAAAACTGCACCAACAGCAGGTACTTCATCATCCTCCTCCTCACACCTTACATCCATAGTGTCGCCTAACTCAGACATATGAGGTGGTGTAACTTGCTTAGCGCCTTCATCTTGTTGTAACAATAATGGCTGTGAATCAGTGATTTCCCCACCAAATAACTCCTGCGAAGTGTCAAATGTAGCGGATGTGGTACTTGGAGTAGCGCTGGTGGATGCGGAAGATGAGGTGTTCTGTATTAAATAGTCAACCACGTCCTAACAATCTTGGGAGTTGATGGGACGTGCCTTCTTCTGAGCACTGTACTTTGGGCCAGGGCTGCACAAAATCACGTCAGCACGACCTTGAACAGACCTGCCGGGTGGCCTGTTGTTTAGTCCATATCGGGGGGGGATGAAGTGAAAGGTATGCACTGACTTGACTAATACAATGTGCGGTCACACAGGTGCAGTGAACAGGTAGCAGTGACTGGTATTACAATACAATGTGCAGCTGTCACACAGGTGCAGTTAAAAGGTATGAATGGACTGGTATACTAAACAGCATGCGGTCACACAGGTGCAGTGAACAGGTATGCAGGGATTGGTATTACAAATGTGCAGCTGTCACACACAGGTACCGTGAACAAGTGCAGTGACTGGTCGTATATTACACTGCTTGCGCTCAAGTAGGTAGGTAGGTGCACTGAACAGTGAACAGGTGCAGTGATTGGAATTACAAATGTGCACCTGTCACACACAGGTACCGTGAACAGGTGCAATGACTGGTGGTATATTACACTGCTTGCGCTCATGTAGGTGCACTGAACAGGTTACAGGTATGCACTGCGGTGATTGGAATTACAAATGTGTACCTGTCACACACACACACACACAGGTACCCTGAACAGGTGCAATGACTGGTGGCATTAACAATGCCTGCGCTCACGTAGGTATAGGTAGGTAGGTGCACTGAACAGTGAACAGGTGCAGTGATTGGAATTACAAATGTGCAGCTGCCTGTCACACACATAGGTAGTCACTGAATGTGCTGGGCCTGGCAGTGGCACAGTGGGAATTACCAAGGCTGTCTATGCTACACAAGTGTCTGTGGGCCACACCCAAAAAAAATAGATCACAAGAACAAGATTAGCTCTCAAAAGAGCTGTTAAAGGGTGCTTTTGTTTAGCAATAAGAATCAGCAAGGAGCAAGTTAACAAGCCTACAAGAGCCTAACTAAGCTCTCCCTATAGCTCTCTCTGCAGCAGCAGCATCATCTCTCCCTTCTCTAATTACTGCAGGCACATGAGTGAGTCCAATGCCTGATGCTGCCTGCCTTTTATAAGGGGGGGAGGGGGGCTCCAGGAGGGAGTGTAGCCTGATTGGCTACAATGTGCCTGCTGGCTGTGATGTAGAGGGTCAAAGTTGCACTATGGGGGCGAATCTAACTTCCGGAAAAGTTTGCGGTTCTCCGCGATCGCGAACCCCGGAAGTTCGCCGGTTCCCATTCGCCGGCGAACAGTTCGGGCTATCTCTACTCATAGCAGAAGATCCAGTTGGCGGAGTAGGACAGCAAGGGACTGATTAGCCGGAAGGGGGCTGGAGGAAGCCCCAGGTTCTTTTCATCCGTCTCAGGTACCCTTTAATTCATAGTCTTCAAACCAAATTTTAACATATCAAATTATTTGATTTCATGAGCAAAGGTGTGCATACATTTGCATAAATCAGAATCCGTGCACGGCTACACATCAGGCTTTATTATTACAGCATAGATGTTATTTCATATACATAAGAGATTCCTGTGTACACATCATATATACAGTCAAAATCAGATATGTATATCTGACATTAAAAATACGGGGATTGCTTTATTGAAGCAGCACAGGTTACTATTTTTTGATTGGTTTATTTCATTTTTGTGGACTAAGCAGAGCTATTACTATATATATATATATATATATATATATATATATATATATATATATATATATATATATATATATATATATATATATATATATATATATATATATATATATATATATATATATATATATATATATATATATATATATATATATATGTGTGTGTGTGTGTGTACCGGTATATGTATATGTATATATATATATATATATATATATATATATATATATATATATATATATATGTGTATATGTATATATGTATATGTATATATGTATATGTGTATATATATATATATATATATATATATATATATGTATATGTGTATATGTATATATGTATATGTATATGTGTATATGTATATGTATGTATATATGTGTATATAAAATTTTGTTTTCCTCTTTCCCGTGCCAGATAAAAAAATTTTTATCTGGCACGGGACACGAGAAAGCCTTGATACTTTTATGGGATGGATTAATGAGAACGAGTATAACCTAAAATTCACTGGAGAATTTAGTAGACAGCAGGTTAACTTTTTAGATTTAGCAATATACAAAGAGGAAAACAAAATTTTAACCAAAACTTACCTAAAACCAGTGGACACTAATAGCTATATCAAGGTAGACAGCTGTCACCACCTAAAGTGGTTAATGAATATCCCTAAAGGCCAGTTCCTAAGACTTAGGAGAAATTGCTCCAAGATGGGCGACTTTGAAGTAGAGGCTGAAATCCTGAAAGAAAAATTTGAACATAAAGGATACCCCCAAGATATCATTCTAGAAGCTAGGGAGAGGGCTAAAAGTACTGTGAGACACGAATTATTGGAAGAGAAGGAGAGACGTAATAGTGACACTTTCCAGCAACCCAGCGTAATTATGAAATATTCCTCCCAGGCCCATAAAGTGAGAAAAATAGTGGGGAAATATTGGGGCTTACTAAGAGAAGATCCTGTGCTCACCCCCATACTTTCTGAACATCCGAGACTAATTTTTAAAAAAGCTAAGAATTTAGGAAACATACTAGCACCCACCATTAAAAAGTCAGAAACGAGGAAGCCTAAGGCTCCCTGCACACTGCAAATCCGTTTTCCGATTCCGATTCCGATTCCGTTTCCGATTCCGATTCCGTTTCCGATTTTCCTTGAATACATTCAACAGAAAAACGGATCAAAAAACGCAGCATGCAGTTAAGATTAAAAATCTGAATCGGAATCGGATGTAAAAACAGATTAAAAATCTGAATCTGAATCTGATTTGCTTGCAGTGTGCAAGAGGCCTAAGGGATATTTTAAGAGATGTGGATATTGTAGAGCCTGCAGAGAATTAAATTCTCCCATAGAAAAAATATACGAAATCACTTCAACAGCCGGAGAAGAGAAATATAGCATGAAAAGTATCACAAATTGTGACACAAAAGGAGTAATTTACGTGTTAACATGTCCTTGTTCAAAGCATTATGTTGGAAGAACGAAACGTCCTCTGAAGGAAAGAATGAGTGAACACTGCACCAACATTAAAAAAGGCAACCAAAAACATCCATTGTCGGCACATTATAAAATGTCACATGGATGTTCCTTTAAAGGATCGAAATATTGCGTGATTGAACAAGTAAATAGACCTTGGAGAGGTGGAGATTACATATTGGAAATGTCAAGACGGGAAACTGTGGATATTTAATTTGAATACACTAACTCCACATGGACTCAATAAAGATCTGGAGCTATATGCCTTTGAATAGGCTGATTAGCATATTACAAGCCTCAAAAAGCCGTCCTCCTAATCCCCATTAGCCAAGCTTTGAGAAAGAGAGGCGTTCCTCTCGAAACGTCAGCGGAGGCTAACAGTCGTGACGTCACGCCGTATAGGGGAAGGAGGCGTGTCGGAGCTCCGTGTTGTACCATCGCTAGCGGAAGACGGAAGCCCGACCAGCTGAAGGCTGTTACTATCTACGCCATACGGATCCCTGGGAGCCGGGCAAACCTGCCCGACACTGCACGCCACCCAGCAGCTGTCAGTCTCTCTCACTCTGCCGCCGGCCGGGGCAGGTGAGATTGAGCGGCTCCTCAGAAGATTATACCAGCTTCCGGATTGAAAACTACGGAGGGTGAGACCACTAATACACCAAAGCAGTACAAACTGGATGTTATATGTTTGGAGCCCTCTATACAAATAGTACCAAGCAAGGAATAGACATTGGGAGTGAACATCTTGAAACAGACACCCTGTAGGACTCCCTTCTATATTGCTACCTCAGGAAGAAATTCCACGCTTTTTATTAATTTTATCAAAAATTTTATATGTAAGTTTTTAAAGGAAGAATTCTCCCGTTTGCATGCACATATAATTTGGGGTTGTGCTACTGACAACCATATTAAAGTTTCTTTTTTAGATTTTCCATTTGACAAGCGCAATCTGTTCATATATACAGTTATATATATATATATATATATATATATATATATATATATATATATATATATATATATATATATATATATAAATTATTTATGATGACTATTATCTGAGAAATAGAACATTTTGGGCTTGATTCCTAAAGCGGTGCTAACTGTTAGCACGCCTGTGAAAACCCCCTTAGCACGTCTAAACGAGTTTTCGCGCGCAAAACTTTATGCGCCCATTAGAGCCTATGGGACTTAGCGCGCGATCTGATTGAGAAATCCGGTGCTAACCTACTTAGCACCCGGGTTAGCATGTCTAAAGACTTTAGACGTGCTAAGTAGGTTAGCACCGCTTTGTGAATCAAGCCCTTTATCATATTTTCTATTTTAATTACAGTTTAAACTCATTAGGAGTCGGAGTCGGTTCATTTTTTCCAGACTCCGACTCCAGGCACCCAAAAATTGCTTCGACTCCACAGCCCTGCACCTGTTGGATCCTTTTTATGAAAGCTTGTAGAATTGGATAGAGGATAGTATTCTTCAGGATGTGCCAAGCCTGGTCCAGTCGTTCGCACATTGACCACTGAAGATGACCACTTCACATTGGCTGACCAGGTCCCGAAGTGGCAAGACTTTGGGAAAATACTGTATATGAGCTTTGTCAGGGGATACATAAAGTGTAAAGTGAGAAAGTGAGAAGTGAAACCATTGAAATACAATAAGGTAAGCTACGTTAATAATTGTATATGCGGAATCTGTGCATGCATTTTTGCATGTATTTGTTTAGACATAATTTGTATGCTAAAGTATGTTCCCGTTTTTCCACGGCAGCTAATTTAGAAAATAGAGAAAAAGCTGGGGGCTAGAAAAATGCTGTAGGCTCTCAGTTTGTTTCCCACATGCAAAAGTTTGTGCTAGATAATATCGAGGCCATTGCACCGGGAATGCCCGTGCTGTGAGTGGACTGTTTATTGCTCTATCAGAGTACACTGTAACAGTTCAATCCTACCTTCAACTTTAGACTGTTCCCAGAGCTTGTCCAGCCATAGAGGTTACAGATTTTGTAGTTTCTCTTCAACATAATAGGTTATGTATTTTACTACATATTAGATGTATTATAAGTAATAGGGTAATCTCACATAAATCATACATCTTGCTGACTCACGCGATAACCATTATAAAACATAAAAATATCAGTCAAGACTTGGTTACACATTAATAATACCTTTAAATCACTTCCCCAGGAACAGATCTAATTATATAGCTCAGTAATGAGAATGTCTCTTTTGTGTGAAACAAAGCATCTACAGCTACAATCATGGTTTAAAAATTTGGTCCTATCCCATGAAGTTGGAGGACATGGAGATGAAGTTTCCCAAAGCAATCACAAAAGACCAATAGTGTACAAATGAGCTGTTTGACTTTATGTGGACAAGCCCACTCTGTGCTATGCAGAGGGGAGGGAGAGCAGGAGGCATCCTATGTGCTGGGGAGGTAGAGCAGGAAGTGTCCTATGCAGAGGGGAGGGAGCATTTTTTTTCTGTGTGTGAAATACATGTGAAACTAATGTGTGTGAAATAAATGTGAACTAGACCATAGATTAACATGAGTTCTCACTTTTTCTGTGCAGAAAATGCGTACGAAAACAGTTCAAGTATGTTCCCTGTCTTAGTGAAGGTCTTCCAGCATGCCCACCTGCTACCGACCAACGGTGTCAGAAGCACACACTATATAATTGTCCCAAATATTCAAAAACAATTGATTTGACTGATTTCTCTAGTGTTTGTATGAAGTCTTAAAGTGAACCAGAGACGAATCACCCTCAAGTATTTCACCATATATATCAGTGGGAACATTAGAGAAAACACTTACTCTGCTCTCTGTTTCATCCTTCACTGTTCAGCGTGCTTGTTATCAGCCCTGATAAATTCCCTGACTGAGCATTCAGTCTGGCTTTGCTCAGTAATCATTATAGCTGAGTCTGTCTTCTCTGATGTCTTTTCAAACCCTAGTCTGCCCTCTTCTTGCTCTGCTTTCCTGTTCTGTATATTTGCAGCATCACAGAGAGCTGTGATGAGATGGGAGGAGCTGCTAATGTAAGGGTATATTAAAAAACGTTTTTTTTTTATCTATATTTGTCATAAGAGGTTTTTAGAAATGGTGATTTCATTTTGCACACAGCCCACTAAATAATATGATTTTCTGATGAATTGTGTTTTGCATGGAGTTTTAGTAACAAAAAAACGGCACACCAGAGTGGCGAAAATACCAGGTATAGTATTTATTTTGGAAAAAATCTATCAGGAGATATGTTTATTTTGTGCCGAAGCGTTCATCTCTGGTTTCCTTTAAGAAATTAAAGAACAAAGAAACAGACTGTACATAAACTGCACCACCAGTTCAATTCACAAAAATACAAATTTTATTGGACAACCGGAACCATAAGAACATCTTAAAAGAGGTACTATAAACCACTGATGCAAAACACTTTATAAAGACACATAATAATGTCAAAATAAACAATGCCTCACCTCAATATGATAAATGGTGCCTGAGTTGACAATACACTTTAAATTGGGGTTCAAACGAGAACCCCAATTAAAGAAAGAGACCCAGGTCATACAATAGGAGCAAAGCTAAGTAAAGTGCAAGTGCTAAAGAAAATAGGGATACGTGACCCAAAGTGCAAAAAGCATATGCTCATAAACATACTAGCAAATAAAATGAATCATGGTCAAAGGATAATGAGCAGGCACACAGCTGTATGGTGTGTAACTACGAAGTGGTATGACATACTGTACCGGCCCAGGGTTCCACAGAGTGATGAAGGTGTAGTATAAGGCTCAGGCTAGGGGAGGCATGAAGAGGCGCTCCTGATGAAGTGGTCATGCAGAACACACAATGCGTGGAGCCTCTTCATGCCTTCCCTAGCCTGAGCCTTATACTACACCTTCATCACTCTGTGGAACCCTGGGGCGGTACAGTATGTCATACCACTTCGTAGTTACACACCATACAGCTGTGTGCCTGCTCATTATGTCCGATATTCCTTCTGATCGTTTTTTGGCTTAATTTCTAATAGAAGTGAATGGAAAAAGATAAAAACGAGCAGAAAATAAGAGAATCGAGCGGGAAAAAAACGATCGGGTGGAAAATCGAGCGGAAAAGTATCATGTGTAGCCAGCATTAACTACCTGGGGAGCGCCTAACGCCGATGGGCGTGGCCGCCAGGACAGCCTAACGCCGGCGGCAAGTCCTGGGGCTGCAGTTTCCCAGGGAACAGCCACGTGCATGCGCGATCATTCCCTGCCACTTTACAGAACGGAGTTCCATGATTAGCCTGCTAGCGGCCGATCGCGGCTAGCAGGCTGTTTGTAAATGAAAGGGGAAAGAAATTCCCTTTGTTTACATCCGTACAGTGCTGCGGTCCCTGGCAGCGATGTGCGAGATTGGGGATCCCCGACCTCTGACTGGCTGGGGATCGCCGACCTCTCATAGGCTGTTGCCTATGAGAGGCGGAACAGGACAGATCGCCGTCCTGATCTAATTCAGAAGACGGTGGGGAGGAGGGAGAAACAGCCTCAGAGGCTGAAGAAAAAAAAAAACCAAAAAAAAACCACTGCCACAACGATCAAACACTTCCGGCGGCATGTCCCCTTAGGGACAAAAAAAGGAGTTGAGTCCGATCGCTGGGCTCCATAGCTGGGCTGTGCAGGAGGCTGAAAAGCCTGCACAGCCCAGCGCAACAAATAACAGCCTGGTCGGTACGGGGGGGTTAACACTGCGGTCGTCAAGTGGTTAAACACTAGTCTGGATACAGGAAGTGACTGGTGAGATCCTGATCTAATTGGCATAAGCTAATCAAGTCTAAGGCCTCTTTTCCATGGACTGTTGATAGGTAGTGAAATGCCTCTCAAATTATCACAGTTGCTTGCTGCTGCCAGGAAACTGCTCACTGCTGCTTGGTAACTGCTCACTGCTGCCTGATTTTCTGGCCGATTTACTGTCAGATCGATTATTTCCAACATGTTCGATTTGCTTTCCAGTCGATTACTGAGTATTTTCCGATCGAATACCTATTAAAATGAAAGGAAATTGATCGGAAAATGCTCGGAAATCGATCAGAAAGCAAATCAACATGTTGAAAATAATCGATTTGACAATAAATCGACCAGAAAATCTCATAGTGTGTATTACACAGGTAAAAAAGATTTACTCTGAAACTGTATGTCTATACAAGAAAGCATTTGAGTTTGGAGCTGGGCTCCAGGGATGGAAGTGATCTGGGATAATGTTCAGTGATCTCAGTTTATCTTTAATTTAGAATTTTATATGCTTAGGATGAGGATACCAAGCCAAGTTTATAAACATTTTTATCAACATACCTGATACAGTTATAATCTGTTGCAAAAGGTTTCTGCTATTATACAATCCAGATATAAAGTTATGCACTAAGACAGACCAGTTCAGTGGAGAATGAGTAACCACAAAGTGAAAGAACTAAAAATAAAACTAGGAAAAGGGGAAGTTGGGCTTCAATAAAAAATACACTTAAGTAAACCTGTCATTAGAAAGATATGAAAGTTGCTGTTGTTTACTTTTCTGAAAAACTGCCCAGCTATAATGTAGATTCTCTGGCTACATTACTTTGTAAATGACTCATCAAGAAATAAGTATGCAGGTTGGGGTCCTGACACTTCTCTGGCCTTTTGGATCTATACACTTGATGCATACATGGGAAACATCTGCAATCAGGCGATTTCTAAAAACTTAGAAGAAAATTATAGGGCCATATCTTATTTGAAGTCATAAGTATCTACTTATCACCAGGCCATCTCACAAGGATTATCAGCAAATCCAATTGCTAGCTTCACCAGTACGATGGCTGAGCATTTAACTATTAAACTAGTGTTGCTCCTGTGTGGCGAGTGATGGGTAGTGAGGTTTTCTGCTCTGGTGCTATCCTTCAGCATTGGTGTCTTGCTCCCTCGGGAGATGCAGGCGTGCCCATTACTGTCAATGCTAGAGGGACAAAGCTCCTCAGGGAGGATTCTCGTTCACTGCTATGAACCTAGGGGAGACTTAACAGAAGGCTCAAAGGCTCATATGCAGGGCCGGTTTAAGCAACAATGGGGCCCCAGGGCAAAATAAACCTGGGGGGGCCCCCAACATATACCCCGGAACAAAAATCGGCATTAGGGGACCTTTTTTTGCAGCTGGTATAGTCAGGGTGTGAAGTCCCAATCGGTCGGAGCTCCACATTCTGGCTATCCCAGCCTGCATGGGGGACAAGGGGTTAAAAAGTTTCAGGAGGGGGGACCCCACATAATTTAAAAAAAAAAAATTCCCACACTCTAAACATACATTTTTTGGGGGGGGGGGGGGGGGGGGGGGGAAATAGAAAAAAATGCCAGGGATCTTCATACAGCCATATTGCGGCTGTATAGCGATCCCTGGCCAAAGCGCTGCGGCTGCGTATGGACCCCCTGGAAACCCTGTCAGGAAATGTATTGCTCTTTCTTTTGATGCATGTAAAATTACACTACCGTTCGGTACTAAAAGTGACATTTACCGCATTTAAAAGTATACTTTTTTCCTTCGAAACTTTCAAATCGATTTTCTCAAAAACTATAAGGTCTTTTTGAAAAATAGTTTTTTCCTCTTATTCCTAATGATCTCCTTAACATATCCTGCAAATTCAGGGTTTCTAGAATTTAAGGTGGATTTGCTATCAACCATTAAAGTCGGCAGGTTTTTAAATGTGTATTTTTTTTCCTTTGAAACTTTAAAATCGATTTTCTCAAAAACTATAAGGCCGATTTGAAATTTTTTTTCCCTCTTGTAGCCACTGGGGGCCCCTACAGGCTCTGGGGCAGCTGCCTACTCTGCCTCTATGGTAGCGCTGGCCCTGCTCATATGCAATTAACTTCTTCTCCTGTGTTATCTCCTAGGAGATCATTTTCATGTTCTGTTTAAAATAACTTTTAAGCATTTTACAATTGAAAAAGCACACAATAGCTGGTGAAAAGGTACTATCAAAATTATTTTGAGCATTTTCTTGCTTGTTGCCGGTTTAAAAATCTTTTTATAACTAGGTGTGAAAATACCACCTAGGAGAAAACTGTGAATTGCATATGGGCCAACGATTCTTTTCCAGGGCTCCCTGAATACTCTAGCGCCGGAGAGCTGGTGAGATGGTTGGGGCTCCTCCTCAGTTGTGCTTTGCGGATCATCAGGCACACTGTAGCTAGCAGGGAGCCAGGCCTGGATCAGCTACCATGGATCAGCTACTAAAAGTGGGGACTGTATTGGCTTGTCCAAACCCCACCTCTCTGTATCCTACAAAACATGCTGTGTCCTGCTTATGGCCAGGGATGAGCTGCTGCTGCCACCTCTGCAGCCAGCCCATCTGTTACAACTGCCACGGAGAAGCTGTAAGCACTGCCTGTGTGCCCAGTGAGAGCTGCTCTATTTGGTGAGAACCCGGCATCTATTTATAAAAGGATGTGCGGGTAAACATTTTTTGGAGGGAAAATACCACATTCTGTATTTTAGACTTCTCTGTGCAAATTCATAAAAATGTTTACAGTTGCGATAGAAGTTCGGGGATTTCCTGAGTTAGGCTGGCGGTGATGCCTGAGTTGATACATTTTTCTCCTTGTAGAGACAGCGTTACAATAAAAGAGGCAGCCCCAACTACCATGTGAAATTTATCTGAAAACAGGTACCCAAGAGGTTAAAAAACACAGCCTGGGGTATTCTGGAAAGTCTTTTTTGTACTGGTCTCATCGCTGCTGCCTGGGAAATCTGTCTCCATTAACTTAGCTATTATCCGCATGCTTATCCCCGTTTCTAAACACACGGTATTCTCCTTCCCAATACTGCCTGCTCTAATCTTTATGAATAGACATTTAGTGACATGTGTTGAGATAATCACTGCACAAGGCGGTAATTTACCTCACTGCTCGGGAATTTCAGCTTTTCATGCGGTAACAGCTGTTATGAATTGACATTTTACTAAGTGCTCGGTAAAGTCAGCTGTTTTGAGCATTACTGCATGCAGGAATGCTTTATGAATAGAGGCCCATTGTATTAAAGGATCCACCTTGCTGTCTATTATTATGGACACCAACAGATATCAAAATGGAAGTGGATGAACACAGTAAATCAGCTGTGACGATCCACTGCACAGTTGTGGTCTAGTGTGAACTCTGCCTAAATGTGGGCCTTTGTTTTCACTACAGGGTTGGATATTCTTCTGCTTTCTCTTTGGTCAGTCAGGTCATGTGGTGTGCAAAATCTTGTGACTGGACATTCAGCCAACTGGGGGCTGACAGCAAAAGAAAGAAAAGAGTGTGCATGACAGCTGTTTTTTTTAGTGGCCAATAGCCATTTTATGAAAAAATCTGTCGTGCCTGTCTGTGATGTGTTGCAGTAAGCAGCACAGTACGAAACAGTGTTTCAGCAAACCGTTTTATATTTAGGTCCTTTAGTCAGCCCGAAGGTGCCAACACTATTTCTGCTGAGTGCAAATTACCAGATGCCTAATGACTCGGTTACAAAAAAGCAGCATTTCCTGTTAGGTATAAGAGACTCCACTGCGTCAATGTCCTGGGATCACGTAGAAGTGAAGTGTCATTTTGATTATGTATTTATATAGTGCTGACACATTTTCTGCATTGCTTTACAGAGTGCATTGGGCAATTCGTATTAGTGACTTCTTCAACCATGTTCACAAACTTTCTCTAGCACCAATTGATAATGTAAGAGGGAGCCGACACAGACAGGGAAAATCTACAAACTCCATGTAGATAGTATAGGATAGGGAATATTAGGTATAACCAACTGATTTCAGGTAATCCTTTTACAAATCGTACTGAAAGGGCAATAAAGCTTTTTTTTTTGTTCACAGTTAAATCTGGAGACAGGAATACCTGTTGCACGCTACAGCCAGGTACCTTAGCCAAAGAGCATGGCTATGTCACTGTTATAGATCAATGTATATGCAACATATGACAAGATCAAATACAGTATCTCAAGTATTAAAAAACAAAACCTCAGTAAGAATGTCACTTGTCACATTGGTAGCATGCTTGGGAATAGGCTTTACAAACAAATCCCATGCTGCATTGCAGAGCCATTAGGTGAAGAAATGTAGAACAGTAAAAGCAAGGTCTCGTATAGCTGAAGTAAGCGGTGCCTTCTGTCATACAGTATTTGTGGGATTTTTCTTTCCAAATTTCTTGGCGTCTCATACGCTGCTAGGTACTGAAACTAAAAATAGCTCTACTCAATTTTCTATACAGCTTTTGTTAAGTTTTACTGTGTCATTATTCTGCATCTGTACAGCACTGACATGCCTTGCACAATTAATCTATTCATATCACTAGCTATGCCTTAGCAGTGCTTACCATCCAAAGACCCTACCGCAATCTATAGGCCCATACACAAGCTAGATTAAAGTCGACTGAGGTGGTCGATAACAAATGCCTCTGCTGATAATCCAGAGTGTGTACAGCAGTCCCTGACCTTCGACTGCCAACCAGCCAGTGATCAGCCAGGAGGACCGACTTGGCCAAGCCACTGTTAGAGCTTTGTTCTTGTTGCTAAACCACTCTCCCCCACCGCATGACATCACATCTGCCCAGCTTTGTCAGCCCTCAAACCCTCTACACTGCTGCATCTGAACTAGTTGTTGGCCTGTAGGCTTACTATGGGTCTGTACAGTATCGGCCTAGCAATGTAGCCCGATGGATCGGGTCCAGATCTCTGTCGGGCAACATCCATCTAGCGTGTGTACGGCCTTTAGGCCAGTCAACCTACAAGTACATTTTTTTGGGGACGTGAACGGATATCTGAGCACTTAGAGGAATCCTATACTAACACAAGAAGTACATACAAAATCCAGGTAACAGTTCTAGCCATCACACTCCCAATACTGGGTTTAAAAGAGAAACTCAAGAGTCACAACTCACACCATTGAATATACATGCAGATTTATGACTTTGTCCCACTCATTCCCATAGTGGACAGCAAATTCTTATTCATTAGGAAAACAATTGCCTTACTTTACTGTGGAACGTAAAAGTCCATAGAATACACACACCTACACACCTCTATAATGTGTACTCTGTCAGGTGCTGGAACAATCAGTTTAAACAGGCAATCCATAGAAGTAAGTACCGGTAGATGATATACACGTTTGGATACTGGTTGGAATGATCATTCATTGGTAATTTTGACAGATGAAATCGTGCAGTGAGTATGGACCTTTAGAGTAACAACACTGATACGTGGTGTCAGTTTATAGTTCTACTTGCTCTGGTAAGACAGAGGCAGAATGACCACAATGATTTAAACTAACTTCCTTTAGTTATCTGATCATTTTTGTACTTTGAGCTAATACTAAGTTGGTTAATAGCAATACATTACAGTTTATATTTTCTGGTACTGAATGCTTGATCTTGCTAATCTGCTGATGCTTGTATAAAAATTTTCTCCTCCCTCTCCCTCCCCATGCTTTTTTTTTTTTTTACTATCCTCCGTGTTACAGAAATCCTACATTTTTACTTGCAGTCCCTTGCCTTATTGCTGCTGTGATCACCTTAGCACTACTGGCATTGTACAGCCCAAAATGTGCGCTGTTACACTGCAGCTATGTATTAAACTAAATAGGGAAACTGCATGGTTTCTCTGCAGATTGCTGGCAATAGCAGTGCACAGATGGCGCATTTATCAAATACATGTGAGAAGGTCTGGCAGTGAATTGGGTGGCAGTGTCACTTTTGACAGCACCGTTGGGCATATACATGAGCACGAGCAACATGTCAAAAGTGGGACTCAGAAAGAATACGTTTTCTCTCCTATTTTTTAACAGGTATAATTCCCACTTTCCATGCACTTTAAACCCCTCACCCTTAATGCCAGTTGTTATAAACCTGGGATTTTGGAGCTCACCAACATGGGGCTTCACCCCCTGAGCAATACCAATCCACATGGTACATAACAGAGGGCAATCTGCAAAAAAAGGGTGGTGAAACCTCCCCTACCCACAACTGCATATTACCCTTGACTAGAGTAAAGGGCAAGTATCTGATCCCCACATGGTGCTAGGTGAGGTGTGGATAACTTCTTCTATGCATGTGGGTGTTAGCCCTGGAAAAGGTTTATGATAAAATCAGGTACATCTTTTAACAAATGGACCCCTGTTGTCTGTCCCCTTCCAGTAGTGGGAGGTATAAAGGAGTGGAGATTAGGCATAAGGATGAGGTTATCTTTCAGAGGGGTTACAGTTTTGTCCTGAAGGGGTTAATGTTGTGGGAGATTCCTTAACATCTGAATCAAGATTTGCTCTAGATTTGTTATTGGTTAGCTTAGATAACCAACAGGCAAGATGCATCTAAATCACTTACTGACACCACATTACAGAAATAGCTATGCTTATTGGACTGGTGTGGAATCCACTGCACACTGCTCAGTGTGACCTAAGACGTTATTGCTTTTGATGTATCTTAGCCATCCTGGAGTCTACAAGTTAGTTGAAATTGCATATACACTGATTAAATGTAAAGACAGATTCCCTGGTCAGTGTACCTGGCTTCAGCATGCTATATATATTCATGACTGTAAATTTAACCTCGAGGAATGTGAAGAAGCTCCCTTCAGGTACTTAACTATGTAGAAGGGAGGCTCTGGGTAGTATAGAGCCTTGCCTTTCTTCCACCGGCACCATTGTTCCATGGCTGGCTGCCGGTAAAGCTGTTCCACCTGCTCAGTCAAACAGCTATTCAGAGCTACTTGTGTCCCTGAGTAGTTCTGGAGGATGAGTGCACTGCTATTGCTACTCACACATGCACAGTAAATGTTGGTTGACTTTATAGTGGCACTGTTTTTCACTCATTGTTTAATAATAGGTGCAATCATTTTATTGGATCTCAAGTACCAGTGGAAAGATCACAACAGTTTCATCAGAAGTTGAAGAAGGTTGAAGATCGGGTTACAAGATCAGCAGCAGATAAGACATTTACGTAGGTTAAAACCCTATGGGGATGATGCACGACCCGCCGGTAATATTGGCGTGCGCAGGCAGCACACGGCAATATTACTGTTTCTACTGCCAGCAGTGTACTGTGCATTACCCAATAGGTAACGTGAGTGTTGCTGTGGTAATGAACGTTGCGCTACTTGCATAACGTACATTACCATAGTAATGCTTATGTTAATCATGTACCCTGGTTTGTGCCAATTGTGGAATCTGCATTACACTGCTGGTGGTAGTAAGGGTAATACTGCCATGTGCTGACTGTGCATGGCAACATAACCTGTGGTTAGTGCATCAACCCCCTATGTAGTGAGTGACTTTTATTAAGGTGTTTACTTAATATTAGGTTTCATTTGGTTTTAAGTGATACTTTATTTTCGTTCGATTTCCCTGAAGCATACACTGTATATACACTCACCTAAACAATTATTAGGAACACCATACTAATACGGTGTTTGACCCCCTTCCGTCTTCAGAACTGCCTTAATTCTACGTGGCATTGATTCAACAAGTTGCTGAAAGCATTCTTTAGAAATGTTGGCCCATATTGATTGGATAGCATCTTGCAGTTGATAGAGATTTGTGGGATGCACATACAGGGCATGAAGCTCCCGTTCCATCACATCCCAAAGATGCTCTATTGGGTTGAGATCTGGTGAACTCATTGTCATGTTCAAAAAAACAATTTATAATGATTCGAGCTTTGTGACATGGTGCATTATCCTGCTGGAAGTAGCCATCAGAGGATGGGTACATGGTAGTCATGAAGGGATGGACATGGTCAGAAACAATGCTCAGGTGGCCCGTGGCATTTAAACGATGCCCAATTGGCACTAAGGGGCCTAAAGTGTGCCAAGAAAACATCCCCCACACCATTACACCACCACCACCACCAGCCTGCACAGTGGTAACAAGGCATGATGGATCCATGTTCTCATTCTGTTTACGCCAAAATCTAACTCTATCGAGACTCATCCAGTCTTCAACTGTCCAATTTTGGTGAGCTCATGCAAATTGTAGCATCTTTTTCCTATTTGTAGTGAGGATGAGTGGTACCCGGTGGGGTCTTCTGCTGTTGTAGCCCATCCGCCTCAAGTTTGTGCGTGTTGTGGCTTCACAAATGCTTTGCTGCATACCTCGTTTGTAACGAGTGGTTATTTCAGTCAACGTTGCTCTTCTATCAGCTTGAATCAGTCGGCCCATTCTCCTCTGACTTCTAGCATCAGCAAGGCAATTTTGCCCGCAGGACTGCCGCATACTGGATGTTTTTCCCTTTTCACACCATTCTTTGTAAACCCTAGAAATGGTTGTGCGTAAAAATCCCAGCAGATTGTGAAATACTCAGACTGGCCCGTCTGGCACCAACAACCATGCCACGCTCAAAATTGCTTAAATCACATTTCTTTCCCATTCTGATATTCAGTTTGGAGTTCAGGAGATTGCCTTGACCAGGACCACACCCCTAAATGCATTGAAGCAACTGCCATGTGATTGGTTGATTAGATAACTGCATTAATGAGAAATTGAACAGATGTTCCCAATAATCCTTTAGGTGATTTTATGCATATGTATATATGTTTGGGTGGAGGGCAGCAGCATGGCAGTGGGTTGGCATGCCTGAAGCACATCGCTGTGACAAGAAATGGCCTCAATTCCGGGACTCCTGATCATGTATTGCAGCTCTTGACACTGCAGCACAGGAGACTGCATTCTTTCAGCGTTTTAGAGAGTGGGCTGACGAATAGCGATTAGCGTTCTCTGCTGCACAATGCTTAGAGCTCCTGGAGATGGCCCTACATGTGCTCATACCACGCAATGCATAGTTTATGGGAACAGCAGCCGCCACCATTTAGAACAGAAAACACGGCTTTGGAGTTTCATTGTGAGATTTTGCAAGTGTTCTGTAGGTTTCTGTTGTTTGTCAATTGCAGATACTAACCCTGATAATAGATTCCTGTACATGTTTCCATACCATTAGCATCTGCATTTAACTCTGTTCTTTCCCCCACCTCCTTTTCCCGCTTTCTCTTTATCAGCTGAAAAATTTGTAGCATAATTCACTCATAAAATTGTCAAAACCAGAGAAAGCTATGATTCTGTGTGTTCTTATTTGCTTTGCTGTTCTCTCCACTGTCTGAACAAAGTTTCTCTTTTTTCGAAGCTACAGACCCCATTGTACTATTCGAGTTTTGGGTACTATTCCCCTTCCAAAAACCTGCTCTGTGGCCTACCAACAAACTGACTAGCATCCCTTACTAAACTCGACTCCACCTGTCTTGTTTTCTGTTTCATCAGCTGCTGCTCCGCTCTCAGGGCCGAGTGTCCAGGATGCCGAGTGAGGCAGGTTCCTCAGACGGCAATGGGCCCTGGGGTGGCATCCTGACTACCCTCCCTTTCAGAGGTATCCTGCTCGCTCCCCCCTCTCTCCCCGCTGAAGGGAACGCAAGTACTTCCTGTATATCGTGTTACCATGGGAACCGCTATTGTGTTATCTCTGCACACATTGTGTTGCAGAGGTGGTATCTCTGCACAGCAGCCTGGTCCTGCTGCCGTGCCTGTCTGATCAGAACTTCAGAGGAACATAGAGGAAGTGGTCGCCGCCACCAGGTCAGAAGGTAACAGAGTAGCGGCCACGGGGAGGAAGGGGGGAGCGGTCAGGCACTGTGGGGAACTATACTAGCTACATATATGGGGGGGGCACATCACAAATTTGCCTCAGGCGACAAAAAGTCTAGAACTGGCCCTGTCCTCTCTGCTCAGCTCTCTGCTCAGCTCTTTATTGGCTGCCAGTTAACCAGAGGATCCACTTCTAACTTACAAAGCTCTGCACAATCTTTCTCCCCCATACATCTCCTCACTAGTTTCCAAATACCACCTCAATAGCAATCTCTTTGCACAACTGTTTTCCGCTAGAATCAGCACCTCACATATGGGTATACAAGACTCCATATCAGCCTCTCTGCTCCTCTGGAGTTTCTTTCCAAAACACATCCATCATTCTACAAGCCTTGAAAGCTTTAAGATTTGCCTTAAAACTCCCATTTTCAGACAAACATACAAGCTAACCTAGGCCATTCCTCTTCAGCCTTTGAAAAAACACTTCTTCTTGCAGAATATGACTTAAAAATGCACCACCTCCAGATACATACCTCATTGTCCCACCTCTTGTTTCCTCCTCATTCCTTTACATTTAGTGCTCACAAGGACAAAGTTCTTTCCTTTCTGTTTCTTGGAATTTGCTGTACATTTTTTTAGTCACAATGTATTAGTGTAATGATCGGTGTCAGTAAGCAGAGAGAATCTAATTATTAGTGATCTGCAGTATCACCAATAATGCAGAAGTCGCCCGATTATTGATGATCTGCAGAATCACCAATAATGCAAGTGCAACTAACCTCTGGATACCGTAGCAGAAAATGACAATCAACACTGTACAATATACAAGATTGTGGAAATATCCACCACACAGTGATTCCTCAGAGGTGTGGTTACCTCTGAATGGGAACCCCGTGTGTGAGATCCTCGGCCCACGTGAAGATTGGGATCTCAGCCCCTGGCATTAATCGTCTGCTAGGGCAGGCGTCTTGGAGAGGCAAGCCTCAGAGATATCCCACCAGTGGGAGACATTCCACTGGAGAAAGGAGAAAGGTCAGACAGGCAAAGGTTTGGCAACAGAGAGACGGCAGCAGTACAAGAACAGAAGGCTGATTCAGAGTCCGTTTAACAGGCAGGGTCGGCAACTAAGAATCAGATAGGCAAAGGTACAAAGTCGAGAAGAGGAGAGAGTAGTCAGGGATAGCCAAAGTCAAGACACAGATAAATATGCAGTACAATCCTAAACTGAGGTGTGATGTCCTTGATATCAACACCTGGGAACTGAGCTAAGGTCTGAGCGTTTACACTTAAGTATTCACGACAGCAGACAAAGAGCAACTGAACACAGGTTCCTTATATGCTGGGAGCGCATCTGCAGCGCCACCCAGCTGCCCAACCAACCAGAAGCCCTCCTGAGGTCAGCTGACTGGAGAGTCAGCTGACCCTCCTACGTAGGAGGTAAAAGTCCTGCCTCCTTGCGCGCGCGACCCTCTGCCTCTGTGCACTGGAGGCCAGGCCTAGGGTCCGCGCACGAATGCGAACCGAGGTCCGCCAGCTGCCCTGCCGAAACCGCCGCCATGCCGCCAGCCGCGGCGGCGGTGTCCCCATGCACCTGCGCCGGCGATTCCGCATGTGAGGCGGAACCCGCCGGCTGGGAAGGGGAGACCGCCGCCATGTTGCCCCGCGGGGTGGCGTTGTCTCCGCTACGCATCAAAGTACCCCCCCCTTGAGTGGACTCCGGACACTTCCTACACGGTTTCTCAGGATGTAACCGATGAAATCTCTTCCTCAATCTCTCAGCATGCATGCGATCTTCTGGAACCCAGGACCTGTCCTCCACACCATACCCTTTCCAGTGGACCAGATACTGCACCAAATTCTGCACCAGGCGAGAATCCAAGATCTTTTCAACTTCATATTCTGCCTGACCCTCTATTACCACTGGGGGGGGGGGGGTGGGAGAGGAATCCACATGCACTGCCGGTTTCAGTAGGGAGACGTGGAACGAACTCCCACATCTCATGCTGGTTGGAAGATCAACAACATAAGAGACATCATTGATCCTCTTGACCACCGGATAAGGCCCTATGAACCTGGGACCTAATTTGGTGGATGGTTGTCTGAGTGCCAAATGTCTGGTTGACACCCACACCTTGTCTCCTGGAGCAAAGTGCCACTCAACAGAGCGTCTCTTGTCGGCCTGTCTTTTTTTGTCTCTGAAAGGCCATTCCCAAATTCCTCTTCACCTGTCCCCAAACCTGCCTCAAAGCCCTCTGCCAATCCTCCAGGGCCGGGAAGGGAGAGGAACACACCGGAAATGGGGAAAACTTAGGGGATTTTCCCGATACAACCTGAAAAGGGGACAACCCTGTTGACGAACTTTTCAGGTTGTTGTGCACAAACTCCGCAAAGGGCAAAAACCTAACCCATTCGGTTTGTGCATCCGCTACATAGCATCTCAGGAACTGCTCCAGAGCCTGATTAACTCTTTCGGACTGTCCGTTGGTCTGTGGGTGATACCCCGACGAAAAAGACAGGTTCATACCCAACGTATGGCAAAAGGCCCTCCAAACCTTTGATACAAATTGGACTCTATCAGAAACCACATCATCCGGAATACCATGTAACCGGAAGATATGTTGTATGAAGAGGTCGTCCAATTCCTGAGCTGAGGGAAATCCTTTAAGTGGAACAAAATGCGCCATCTTACTGAATCTGTCTACGATTACCCAGATGACTGTCATGCCTTCGGACCTGGGGAGCTCGCCAATGAAGTCCATGGACAGATGGGTCCATGGTTCACTTAGCACTGGCAAGAATTGTAGGGTGCCCACCAGAGCCAGGCGGGAAGGCTTGCTCCTGGCGCAGACAACGCACTCTCTGACAAATTCCCTACAATCTGAGGCCAATGAAGGCCACCACACACACCTAGTGAGCAGATCCAGAGTGCGAGTGACCCCAGGGTGACCTGCGTTCTTATGGGCATGGAACAACTGCATGATTTGTAATCGGAAAGGAAGTGGCACGAAGAGAACCCCTTCCGGTTTCCCTTCCGGGGTATCTAACTGGTAAGTAGCTAGGGTAGCTGCCCAATCCTCCCAGGTCTCAACGGCAGCTAACACCACTTTGGAGGATCGAATACCCTCTGGGAATGTTGACTGAGTTGTCTCAGGCTCTAAACATCTGGGGCTTGATTCACAAAGCGGTGCTAACTGTTAGCACGCCTGTGAAAACCCCCTTAGCACGTCTAAAGAAGCTTTTCGCGCATAAAACTTTACGCGCGCAAAACTTTATGCGCGTAAAACTTTACGCGCGTACTGCACAGAGCGCAGGGTGCTCCGCGCGAAGTGCCCATTAAAGCCTATGAGACTTAGCGTGCGTAAAACTTTGCGCGTGTAAAACTTTGTGCGCGCAAAGTTAGCGCGTGATCTGATTGAGAAATCCGGTGCTAACCTACTTAGCACCCTGGTTAGCGCGTCTAAAGACTTTAGACGTGCTAAGTAGGTTAGCACCGCTTTGTGAATCAAGCCCCTGGAGAGAGCATCTGCCTTGATGTTTTTAGAACCTGGAGTGTATGTGATCACAAATCTGAAGCGTGAAAAGAACAAGGACCAATGGGCCTGTCTGGGGGTAAGTCTCTTTGTGCCCTCAATGTATTCCAGGTTCTTATGGTCAGTATATACAACAATCGTATGCTCTGCACCCTCCAGCCAATGATGCCATTCCTGAAAGGCTAACTTGATGGCAAGGAGCTCCCTGTTGCCCACAACCTAGTTTCTCTCAGCAGGGGAAAATCTACGTGAGAAGTAAGCACAGGGATGTGTCTTGCCCTGCAGACCAGTACGTTAAGACAGGACAGCCCCCACCCCAATTTCCGAGGCCTGACAGAAAACAGTCTAATAAGGCATAGGACCCCCACCTGGATGACACAGCCCACCTTCTGAACTCTGCCGCATAAACCTCGACCGTATCTCGAACCTGCCTGAGAGTTTTGAGCTTCCTCTCAGCAGTGATCGAAGCATCCGGGTCATCATAAATTATAGCCATTGCTTCAAAAAATTCCTCAACTGATGTCAGTGCCGTATCTTCGGGCGAAAGACCATATGCCCAGGTTTGTGAGTCCCCGGACAATAAGGCCTTAATAAAGGTCACCCTTTGCTGCTCAGAACCTGACAAAGTTGGTCGTAACTCGAAATAAGACAAAACCCAGTTGCGGAAGTTCTGGAAGTCGGATCTTTGCCCTGAGAACTTTTCGGCACTGTCATACGGAGATCTGTGACCGGAGGGGATTGCACTGTGGCCACAGTCGTCTGCAAGACCCATACAGACCCAGCCAATTATATTGGTAGGTGAACAGAGGTGCTCTGCTTGCTATAACTGAATTGCTGTTGTTTATCCGCTGCTTATTGCCTGAAGAAGTGGGCTGTGCCCGCGAAACGCATTGCATCTTTGGGGTTTTTTCAATAAATGTGTATATCTATATATTTACAGTCCTTGGTGTCTGCTTTAACGGAGGCGAGTCCACCACTTCCTCCCAGCAAGTTTTTAAAAATGTTATGTAGTTTTATCCTTCTGGCGCCTCTGTTCACCTACCAATATATTTGAGTCTACCCCAGGTGGAGGGGTGATCTACCCCCTTTCTTCCTATCTACAGAGAGCGACTTCTTAATCCTGAGTGAGGACATGTCTAATCTCCTCACCTGCCTAATGAGTGGTTACCTAGGTGGTAACCCGTGTTTGTGAGTATTACCATCTCACTGTTTCATTTATCCAATCAATTTTGACATACTACACCATATTGGGCTCTTGATTTCTCTTCAACAGACCCAGCCAATTGGTTGATCTGAGTCTGTTGCGAATTAACCACCTCAATGAGGTTATTAAGCGAGGTGGTTAGTCTCGATCTGACTGCGTAATGCATCCATACTAGTGGTCTGCTGTTCTGTAATGATCGGTGTCAGTAAGCAGAGAGAATCTGATTATTAGTGATCTGCAGTATCCCCAATAATGCAGAAGTCACCCGATTATTGATGATCTGCAGAATCACCAATAATGCAAGTGCAACTAACCTCTGGATACCGTAGCAGAAAATGACAATCATCACTGTACAATATACAAGATTGTGGAAATATCCACCACACTGTGATTCCTCAGAGGTGTGGTTACCTCTGAATGGGAACCCCCGTGTCTGAGATCCTCGGCCCAGGTGAAGATTGGGATCTCAGCCCCTGGCAGTAATCGGAGAGGCAAGCCTCAGAGATATCCCACCAGTGGGAGACGTTCCACTGGGGAAAAGAGAAAGGTCAGACAGGCAAAGGTTTGGCAACAGAGAGACGGCAGCAGTACAAGAACAGAAGGCTGATTCAGAGTCCGTTTAACAGGCAGGGTCGGCAACTAGCAATCAGATAGGCAAAGGTACAAAATCGAGAAGAGGAGAGAGTAGTCAGGGATAGCCAAAGTCAAGACGCAGATAAATATCAAGGTGGTGTAGAGAAAGCAGCGGGTTGGCACTACTGTTGTGAGAGCAGGTATCATGCGGTTATCATCAACTTATCCCATTTCCAGCATAGCGTGCTCTGGTGTATAGATGTATACAAGGTGGCAGAGGAGGCAAACAGACAGATACCGGCACTGCTATGAGCTGTGTTTATTGAAAAATGTTGGTAGCATACAAAAAAACGTATAAAAAATACAGGTTGCTATGGCTACAATTGAAATACAATGCGTATAGCGTGGGATACCTTATGGTGCGGTGGGTGCTGGGTGAGGTCAAGCCTGACGGCCGTTTCGCGCACGTCTGCGCATCTACGGAGGCTGCAAGGCGGGGGGAGACGGACTGCCGGTATTTGTAACCAAACGCGCACAGCGGTGACGTACCGCTTGTTCGCTCCACCCCTAAACTTCCTTCTCAAATCCACAGGCGGCTGGAGCGCATTGCGCACCAGCAACGTCTGACGTGGTGACGACGTGGATACACTGAGCCCATTGATCAGTATAGCGTGCATTACGCTTGGTCGCACGTCTCTAACGCAAGTTGGGCCAATCTGGCGCCATCTTGTGTTACAAAATGAGAAAGCACCTCCAATGTGGCTTCAGGGTAAGAATAGTAGGAAAAAAGGTTAAAAGCCTGAAAAAGTGACAAGAAAAGATGAGGATGAAAGTGACATGGTAGAAATGTATAGTGCCCTTATTCCAACATTACAAGGTGCTGTCTCAGCAGCAGCACTATTACCCAGGGGGTGTTTGTGCCTTAGTGAACATTAGTGATCACTAATAATACCTAAATTTAAGAACAAAGTTAGTTAAAATCAATACCAGGATTGGCTGTCCTAGATGGATGAATCCCCGAAGGGATTAAACAAAAGGTCAGACCAATCCCTTGGAGGGCCAAGGAGAGGTGTGGGAAACTGAAAATGAACAGTCAATACGCCAGCATATGGATAGATTAGAACACAGGGGGGGTAAATCTGAGGAAATATCAGCAACTCCAATTAGTATTTTGAGACAAGAGAGAATCGTACACTCTAGGGGTCTAAGAAACATGACAAATCGGTGTAATCATTTAGACCCAAGGGGCCCATTGCATTGGTCCGAAGAATTAATAGGGCCTCTTCACGTTTCAGTCTTTTTTCTCGATCGCCCCCTCTGGTGAGCGGTGGGACTTGTATTAAGCCTGCAAAAGTGAGTGCATTAGGGTCGCCCCTGTGGTTGTCTCTCACATGTGAGAGACAACCACAGGGGCGACCCTAATGCACTCACTTTTGCAGGCTTAATACAAGTCCCACCGCTCACCAGAGGGGGCGATCGAGAAAAAAGACTGAAACGTGAAGAGGCCCTATTAATTCTTCGGACCAATGCAATGGGCCCCTTGGGTCTAAATGATTACACCGATTTGTGAGAGACAACCACAGGGGCGACCCTAATGCACTCACTTTTGCAGGCTTAATACAAGTCCCACCGCTCACCAGAGGGGGCGATCGAGAAAAAAGACTGAAACGTGAAGAGGCCCTATTAATTCTTCGGACCAATGCAATGGGCCCCTTGGGTCTAAATGATTACACCGATTTGTCATGTTTCTTAGACCCCTAGAGTGTACGATTCTCTCTTGTCTCAAAATACTAATTGGAGTTGCTGATATTTCCTCAGATTTACCCCCCCTGTGTTCTAATCTATCCATATGCTGGCGTATTGACTGTTCATTTTCAGTTTCCCACACCTCTCCTTGGCCCTCCAAGGGATTGGTCTGACCTTTTGTTTAATCCCTTCGGGGATTCATCCATCTAGGACAGCCAATCCTGGTATTGATTTTAACTAACTTTGTTCTTAAATTTAGGTATTATTAGTGATCACTAATGTTCACTAAGGCACAAACACCCCCTGGGTAATAGTGCTGCTGCTGAGACAGCACCTTGTAATGTTGGAATAAGGGCACTATACATTTCTACCATGTCACTTTCATCCTCATCTTTTCTTGTCACTTTTTCAGGCTTTTAACCTTTTTTCCTACTATTCTTACCCTGAAGCCACATTGGAGGTGCTTTCTCATTTTGTAACACAAGATGGCGCCAGATTGGCCCAACTTGCGTTAGAGACGTGCGACCAAGCGTAATGCACGCTATACTGATCAATGGGCTCAGTGTATCCACGTCGTCACCACGTCAGACGTTGCTGGTGCGCAATGCGCTCCAGCCGCCTGTGGATTTGAGAAGGAAGTTTAGGGGTGGAGCGAACAAGCGGTACGTCACCGCTGTGCGCGTTTGGTTACAAATACCGGCAGTCCGTCTCCCCCCGCCTTGCAGCCTCCGTAGATGCGCAGACGTGCGCGAAACGGCCGTCAGGCTTGACCTCACCCAGCACCCACCGCACCATAAGGTATCCCACGCTATACGCATTGTATTTCAATTGTAGCCATAGCAACCTGTATTTTTTATACGTTTTTTTGTATGCTACCAACATTTTTCAATAAACACAGCTCATAGCAGTGCCGGTATCTGTCTGTTTGCCTCCTCTGCCACACAGATAAATATGCAGTACAATCCTAAACTGAGGTGTGATGTCCTTGATATCAACACCTGGGAACTGAGCTAAGATCTGAGCATTTACACCTAAGTATTCATGACAGCAGACAAAGAGCAACTGAACACAGGCTCCTTATATGCTGGGAGCGCATCTGCAGCCCCACCCAGCTGCCCAACCAACCAGAAGCCCTCCTGAGGTCAGCTGACTGGAGAGTCAGCTGACCCTCCTACGTAGGAGGTAAAAGTCCTGCCTCCTTGCGCGCGTGTGCGACCCTCTGCCTCTGTGCACTGGAGAGGCCAGGCCTAGGGTCCGCGCACGAATGCGAACCAAGGTCCGCCAGCTGCCCTGCCGGAACCGCCACCATGCCACCAGCCGCGGCGGCGGTGTCCCCATGCACCTGCGCCGGCGATTCCGCATGTGAGGCGGAACCCGTCAGCTGGGAAGCGGAGACCGCCGCCATGTTGCCCCGCGGAGCGGCGTTGTCTCCGCTACGCATCACAATTAGCCAGTGAGACTAGCTCTGTATTATGTACTACTGCCTCTATATTTATGTAGCAATGTTTGTTTCTTACTCTGTACAGATTACCCATCAACACAGCCAGATGTTTAGCACCATTCAAAATATAATTACATGGAACACTTTTGTATAAAAATATCAATCTGCCATAAAGGAAATATGTGTTCAGCTACTCCTGACAGTTGTAGACATTATTAATTTTCTGTGTGTCATGTGGAAGGTATGCAGGAGTGAGACAAATACATAACACCCTCCATTGCCATCATTGCATAGGCGAGTGGGATATTGATAGAAATGGAAGGGGGCAATAAAAGGTGGGAAATCCATATGGGGACATAATATAACAGAAGTCAATAGGGGGAGGGGGGGGGGGGTTCTGGGGCCGGTTCTAGACTTTTTGCTGCCTGAGGCAAACTTGTGAGGATGGGCATCACCCCACTCCAATTATATCTGGGGTGTGACCATAAAACCCCCCACCCTCAGTATAGGAAGGTAGCCAGGTATAGGTGCCCACTGTATAGGAAGCCAGGTGTAGGTGCCCCCAGTATAGATTATACAGGTATAGGTGCCCCAGTATAGGTAGCCATATATAGGTGGCCCCAGTATAGGATAGCCAGGCATAGGTGACCCCAGTATAGGTTAGCCAGGTATAGGTGCCCCCAGTATAGGTTAGCCAGGTAGGTGCCTCCAGTATAGGTAGCTAGGCATAGGTGCCTCCAGTATAGGCTAACCAGACATAGGTGCCCCCAGTATAGGTAGCAAGGCATAGCTGCCCCCAGTATAGGTAGCCAAACATAGATGCCCCGAGTATAGTTAGCCAGGCATAGGTGCCTCCATTATAGGTTAGCCAGGTATAGGTGCCCCTAGTATAGGTATCCAGGCATAGGTGCTCCCAGTATGTTAGCCAGGCATAGGTGCCCCCAGTATAGGTTAGTCGGGTAAAGGTGCCCCCAGTATAGATAGCCAGGGATAGGTGCTCCTCCCAGTATCGGTTATCCAGGTATAGGTGCCCCCATTATAGGTTAGCCAGGTTGGTGCCCTCTAGGTTGCCTGGCATTGGTGCCCCCAGTATAGGTTAGCCAGGCATAGGTGGCCCAGTATAGGTTAGCCAGGTATAGCTACCCCCAGTATAGATAGCCAGGTATAGGTGCCCCCAGGATAGGATAGCCAGGCATAGGTGCCCCCAGTATAGGTTAGCCAGGTATATGTGTCCCCAGTATAGGTTAGCCAGGTATAGGTGCCCCCATTATAGGTTAGCCAGATAGGTTTCCCCAGTATAGCCCCCCCGCCCAAGCTCGTTTACCTTTCTGAGTCAGCAGCCACCTCCTCTAGGACAGTCCCTGGACCCCACTCGTGCTAGACAATAGCTTTGGTTGGAGAGGCTGGAGAGTGACAAATGTGTCATTTAATGGAGCTTTCTGTCTTCGGGAGCACTCGATGTACCACGTAGCCGTCTGTCTTCAGGAGCACTACCGGGAGAGGCAGCGCTGGAACGCAGGGACCGTGAGAGGAGCGAGAAGGCTCTATAGGACCCAGAGGCTTTCCTTCCCTTAGATAAGTACCTGGATGATTTTGTTTTATTTATTTATTTTTTACAGGTTCCCATTCACTTTAGGTTTTAAGAAGCGAGAGGTCATGAAAGAGGATATAGCAGACAAGCAGTCAGGACCACATGTGAGGAGGGATTTAAGGTCTGAGGCTGAGAGGTACAGTTGTGTATCATCTACATATAAGTTTTTTTTAAAACCCAGATGAGTTGATTAACCTCCTTAGCGGTAACCCCGTGCTGGACACGGGGTAAGCCGCCGGAGGGTGCCGCTCAGGCCCTGCTGGGCCGATTTTCATAATTTTTTTTTCTGCTGGACGCAGCTAGCACTTTGCTAGCTGCGCCAGCACTCTGATCGCCGCCGGCACCCGCCCGATCGCCGCTATCTGATGCGGCGCGCCCCCCCCCCAGACCCCGTGCGCTGCCTGGCCAATCAGTGCCAGGCAGCGCCGAGGGGTTGTTCGGGACTCCCAATGACGTCCCGACGTCGGTGACGTCATCCCGCCCCGTCGCCATGGCGACGGAGGAAGCCCTCCAGGAAATCCCGTTCTTTGAACGGGATTTCCTGATCGCCTATCGCCGGAGGCGATCGGCGGGGCTGGAGGGATGCCGCTGAGCAGCGGCTATCATGTAGCGAGCCCTGGGCTCGCTACATGATTTAAAAAAAAAATAAAAAAAACTGCTGCGCTGCCCCCTGGCGGAATTTTTCATACCGCCAGGGGGGTTAAGTTGCCAAGACCGCAACTTAGCTATAATAAGATTATTGGCCACTTTAGTAAGAACTGTTTCTGTGGAGTGGTTAGAGTGAAAGCCAGACTGGAACTGATCAAGCAGGGAGTTGGCAGATAAATAATGGCTTAGTTTAGTTTAGTTGTATGTGTTCAAGTAATTTGGATGCGAATGGGAGACGTGACACCGGGTGGTAGTTGGCAAGTGTGTTGGGATCTAAAGGCACTGTGGCTCCAAAGTATTGTGTTATGCCTATTATTTAGCCCCACCCATGATTTATTGTGATGGTATTAAACTGCACATTTTTTCTGTATACCCATAGCAGTTTGCGTAGGAGAAGGGAACAGGTCAAGGATACAATCACTTGATTGAGCATATTTAATTCCACTTTAACCTCCTTGGCGGTATCCCGAGCTAGAGTCGGGACGGAAAACCGCAGCTAAGAGCGGTAATTCCGACCTCTGCCCGGGGTAGCCTCCGGAGGCTGTGTGCAGAGTATAGCGCACAGTGGGCGTTTCTACGTACCTCCCGGGGGATACTGACGTTGGCCGCCATTCTTCTTCCTCTCCTCCGGGGCTCTGCTTCCTCCTGGTGAGATCGATGGCTGTCGTCATGATGAAAGCTGGCAATGTCACTTTAGAGTTGCAGCGCCACCCGGAGGATGGAGGCATAACTGCAGCGCTGGAGCCAGGGGAGTGAGTGATTGTAAAACTGCTCCAGATCTCCCTAGCAGCATGATTTTTTTTTTAAAGATTCTTTATTTATAACAAAAAAAATTGAGAAACATAACAGACAAAAGAGTAAAGACAATATATACATCCAGAAGGCAGGAAGACATTGGTACAGCAAAGAAGCATTCTTGGTGGCAAACCAGCTCCACTAGAGATCCATTACATATCTTTGGAGTAAAGTACCAAACACAATAATTTAGGCCAGAGGGGCCTACAGCAGTGTTACATATAACATTAAGGAACTAAGTAATGTATCAAGAGCAATGTTCAAAGGGAGTCCTAGGGCCCAGAGGGAATATACACCTAGGAACCCATGATTAGTCGATCATAACTCAGACTGAGTAGACTAGCAGGTTAATCCTCTGAGTGAACGATCTGAGATATCATATAACAGTTAAGCTTAATATAGCCAAAATAAAGTGCATCCGGGATGCGGAAAGAAGAAGAAGAGTAAAGAATTGGACAAGATAGAGAAGAGAGAAGAGAGGTAACGAAAAGAGAACACAATGAGGAGGGTGTGTGCAGCTACACCCGGGTGCACACCAACAAGTAGATTCAACGCCTAGGGGTGGGAGAGAATTATAGTGTAGGAGTAATGTAGTTCCAGATAATTGCTTTTTTATTTAGCGCATGGCTCTAATTGGATGTGAGAGAGGCATACCTAGGTAATTCTTTAAACTCGAACCAGTCAAACCATGTCTTCCAGTACTGCTCCTGCTTATCATGCATACTAGTGGTTAAATGTTCCATTTTCTCAATCCAATCCATTTCCCTGAACCTTTCATGTATGTATGGTGGATCGGGTTGTTTCCATTTCCTGGCTATTAAAATTTTTGCAGCGTTAATTAAATGTCTGGTGAGCAGGAGAGTCTGGGGGGAGATAGTCCGTTAACACTTGCATTATCTCTCTCACATCCGTCCAAAACTGTGCGAGTTTACTGCAGGACCAGAAGACATGTAGTAGTGTGCCTGTTTCCAAACCACATCTCCAACATAATGAAGAAGTCGATGGGTACATTTTGTGGAGAAGAGAGGGGGTCAGGTACCACCTGGTAAAGATTTTGTAGTCTGCTTCCTGGCTCCTAGAGGATATAGAGGACTTATGAGAGAAGACAAGTATTTTGGGCCACTGCTTATGAGAGAAGGTCAAGTTTAGGTCCCTTTCCCACTTAGCTTTATAAGTTAAACATGGTTCTTCATTATCATTTAGTAAGGAGTATACCGGAGAGAGAGCGCCTCTTATCAGCCCCTCGCCCATGCATGTCTTTTCAAAGGTGGCTGGCAGCATGATTTTTTCCAGGATTTAGGGTTTGAAAGGGTGCAAAAAAATTGCACTGCTTTTAGACCCTAAAATCCGGAAAGAATCATAATGCCAAGGGGGTTAAAGAAACACTGTAGTGACATACAGTAGAGTGCAGTTAATTATTCATGTTTCCCACTTTTACTGTAATCTTTACTGGTTTCAGCATCAGAAGCACTTCCTATATCTACATATGCTGTATATTGGTATGTCCTTCAGTAATGCTTAGCCTAGGCTTTTTAGTTATGTGGAATTCTCCTCCTAGAGCATTCTGGGAGACCAGGTATATTCTCTACTGGCTGCAGAACTCCCAGTAACCGAATTTTTACAGAGCTGCACCACCTGTGATAACTTTCAGAATGTAAATCGGGGTGAGGAAAGATTTTACAATGGGAAAACAATGACTAAATAATCTATAAATAAATATTGTAAAAAAAAAAAAAGAAATTAAGCAATTTTATTCATTTTGTTATTTTCAATAAAGTTCCTCTCTAATGCTGGGCATACGCGGCTCGAGTGTGCTGCTCGATTCTCCCACTCGATCGATTTTCCACTCGATTCCGCAGGCATTTCTCTCATCTTCCGCTTGTTTTTTTTAAATTACCTTTTTGCATTGTCTTCAATGCGGAATCGAGTGTTGAAACGATCAGGCTGGAGATTGGACATGTCGGAAATTATCTATCGAGTCATCTAAATGGCTCAGAATCGAGCCGTGTATTCCCAGCATAAGGTAGCTTTACATTGCCCATTTCTTTCCCAGTCTTGGACCAATATCTCGGATCCAGTTTTTTTATGATAAATCTGCTGCTGGAAGCAGGATGCATTGCCCACCAGATGACAATCAGAGGCCAAAGCATAATTTCCAAATGCTCAGACCAACCTGTGTATAACCAGACTGAAAATATGAATGAAGAGGGTTAAGGGCTGCTGTTCAGACAGGCCTGGCTCAAGGTACACCATGCATACTCTTTAATAAATGAAGTAAAGTAAGCATATAAAGAGAAATTCTAAACAGATCTGCACATCCACAGCCAGCAGTTTACTTTAGTCCTCCCCACAAGTGTGTAGGAGGACAGAGGAGGGAGAATAGGTTTATTTATAGAAGCAGCGACAGGGAGAAAAAATCTGACAGAGGAAGTTTCACATCACAGCTTGAGGTGCAATCTCAGAACAGTATGATAAATGCAAGATAATCCCTGGCTTTTACCCTTTTGTCCACTTGTTGAATGTATCACTTGTACAGGAGCTGCAAGAGACAGTGTTTGAATGATTGCTCCCATAAATGCATAAGGAGTACAAGCATGAATAAATCCCTCAGGGTTCTGGTGCATCATTCAAACTGAAGCCTTTTGATATTTCTGAAATCTGTCAAAATGTTTGATTAGCTGTTTAGGTGCTAATTTTTAACATAACTGGGAAAAAAAATTACCTTGTTCAACTCTTAAAAGCACATACGGAAGTTACTACTACTACTAATATATACTGTAGGTAGAAAAAACGTTTTGTAAAAAATAATACCTTTTTAATGGCTAACTGATAGAGTAAAATTATACAAGCTTTCTGGGATCTAGTCCCCTTCTTCAGGCATATTTCCAGATGTTAGCTGAAGTAAAACATTGATGCAGGTAAATAGTAAACACGAATATGACAGTTGTGCTGGTTACTGTTTATCTATTAGGTGTCAGGTGATCAGCAAGCTGGAGCCCTGTGAGTTAGTGCAACCATACATGAAATCCAGCAGGTTTCTGAAGATCACGAAGCCAAATCAATCATGTTACATAAGGAGTCATAAATCCTGTTCCACAATTTAAACCTTCTGTTAATGTCTTGAACATTTTCATAAATTTGTACTCAAAAATTTTTCTTGATTGATCTTTTTTGAAGTTACCCTTAAGAACAAGTACTTTTAGATTTTTGCATGTTGTGTCTTGGTTCACAGAAGTGTTGGCCCACTGGTGTGTCCATTTTACCCTCATTGATTTTAAAGCGGTGATGGTTCATTCTTGTGAGCAGTTTTCGTCCTGTTTCTCCAATATAGATTCCTCTTGAGCGACATTTCATGCAGCGTATCATGTATACAACATTGGATGACTCACAGGAAAATTTGGTCTTGTATTTGATGATATTTCTGTGAGTTTGGTATTTGTATTTGGCTTGTGCCCAAAATATAAGGGCAGGTCATCTTGTGTTATTGCAGGGTAATGTGCCTGGAGTTTTTGGTGTAGATAATGCACTTCTGATAATCAATTGTCTCGAATTGGGAGGTTGTCTGAAAGCAAGCAGTGGTAAATCAGAAAAAAAACGTACTTCCTTTTTACTACTACTGTACCACAAGTTACAGATAAGGGAGAAACAAAGGAAAGCATTTGCTACTTTATTATGTAAAGCCTCATCTACACGCATAGATGAGGCTGCGATCCGGCGGTTTGATTAGCCGCCGGATCGCCTCTTCCGCGTGCCCGCCGCGTCCTCGCTCGCGCCGCATACGATTCCCTGCTCGTCCCCACCGACGCCGCTTATCTTCCGCTCGATTCCCTGCCATTGTCCCCTCGCGGGGAGCGAGCAGGGAATCAGTGGAAGCAAGATCCGTCCTGTTGGATCTTATCAATCGAGCCGCATCAGCGGCTCGATTGATAAGGAGCATCGCGGCCGCATCTACGTGTGTAGATGCGGCTTATAACTAGGAAAGTGGACACAGTACAAGTTTAAAACCAATAGTGTATGGGATAGTTGGGCAGCAATGGGACCCACACACAAAATAACACTAATTAGGGGGCAGAGTGATAAAGGGGTTATTGGAGAGGTGAGAGAGCACTGGGTTCATAGTATAGCTTGGTTGGGAGGTCCTGACAATGTGTGTACAGTGATGGAGGGGATATTGTTACCAGTAATGTACTAATGTATGGTAATTCCCCTGATTCTGTGGTGACCATTGTTCCTTCTAGTAACAGACATTTTAGATAAATACAGATCAAGGACAGAACCTGCAATCGAATGACTCTGAGCTGTTTGGAAGGGGCTCAAGGCTGCAACTAACTACAAGCCTCCCCCCCAACATGCATCTCTCATCTCCGAGCTGGCAGAAAAACTAAGCAATTTCTATTGCAGGTTCGAGCGGCAGGCAGACCCGAAGGGGCACCCACGACTGCACACTCTCCCTCCGGCCCCCGCAAACAACGCCCCAAGCAGGGGTGCTCTGGTGGTGGACGAGGCAGATGTCCGGCGCCTCCTGTCAACGCTAAACACCAGGAAGGCCTCTGGCCCTGATGGCGTATCTCCAGCGTGCCTTAAAACTTGCTCCCATCCTCTCCACCATCTTCACCAAGTCATTGGAGGAAGGCAAAGTCCCCACTTGTTTCAAACTGTCCACCATCATACCTGTCCCTAAGAAACACGATGTCTCCGACCTCAACAACTTTAGGCCTGTAGCCCTGACATCTGTCATCATGAAGACCCTGGAGAGAGTGGTCCTATTCATCCTCAAGCTTTCCACTCTGCCCCTACTGGACCCACTCCAGTTCGCTTATAGGACAAATAGGTCCACCGACGATGCCATAAACATCTGCTTGGAGTTCGTCAACGAACACCTTGACAAACCTGATACATATGCCAAAATACTGCTCCTGGACTTTAGCTCAGCATTTGGGGTCCATACCATCCTTCGCCTATGGATCATGGACTTTCTCTCCAACAGGTCCCAGGTCGTCAAGCTTGGGGATATCTACTCGAGTGAAAAGATCACCAAAACTAGGGCCCCCCAAGGCTGCGTCCTGTCCCCACTGCTATTCTCCTTATACACGAATAACTGTAGGTCCACAGCAGAATATGTCAAGGTCATTAAGTTTGCTGACGACACCACCATTGTTGGTCTCATTACCAAGGACAACATTCAAGCATACCGGCAGCAGGTGGAGATGATATGTCATTGGTGCAAAGAGAACAGTCTGGTGCTCAACACATCCAAAACCGTTGAGCTGATCATCGACTTTAGGAGGTCTGCTCCCACACCTCCCCCACCTACATCAACGGTACAGAAGTGGGTAGAGTGTCCTGCGCACGCCTCCTGGGCACTACCATCTCATGTGACCTCAGCTGGAGGCCCAACATCACTGCCACTAAGCGGAAGGCCCAGCAGAGACTTTACTTCCTCCGTCAGCTGAGGAAGTTTGGCATGGCCCAGGAGATTCTGATGTGTTTCTACACTGCCACAATCGAATCGATCCTCTGCTCCTCAATTCTGGTCTGGCACGCGGGCGTCAACGCCAGCAGAAGGCACAAACTACAGAGGGTCATTGGGTCGGCAGACAGGATCATCGGAAGTCCCCTGCCCTCCCTTGCCCACTTGTACAACACAAGACTACTCAAAAGGGCACTGAAGATTGCAATTTGCAAGTGACCCTTCTCACCCAGGCCACCACTTCTTCAGCCCACTACCTCTGGGCAGGCGGCTGCAGGTCATATCCAACAAAACCAACTCTTTTTTTCCCTTCGGCCGTTAACCTCCTGAACTCCCTCCACATTTTTCCATCCGCCATCAGAGCTACACCACCTGCTGAGTTTTGACTAGAGTAATGGTTTCGGGCAACCTGTCAAACGGACAATGATAATTGAACTTAACTGTTCATATGTTTTCTCGTGCCACTTTCGGTAGAGCTTATTTTGTTCGCTATGTTTTTGTGCTGCTGACGTTCTAGTGTGTATGTATGTATTATGCCTTTCCCTATCACTGTTTTACTGTAGCTCTGCAAACAGCATCTTCTTTGACCTCTTGCACCTTCTGAGCTATGTATTGTGCCGAACCCAATTCCGGGCATGACCCAGTCATGCTTGGCGAAATAAACCATTCTTCTTCTTCCTGAGAGATAAAAACCTTTAGACTATTCCGCTGCTGAAAAAGTCGCAGGTGATATTACACTCACAGGAGATAAGAACCCTCATACTATGCAGTTACTGAAAAAGTCCCAAGGGACATCACATTCACAGGCTATGAGAACCATCAGACTATTATGTTCTGAGCACAGTCATGCAAGAATTGAGATGAAATATCACAGAACTGAACATAAGTTTGTGAACCAAACCAAAGTAGCAAACAACTTCCTCATTGCAAAATCCCATGGCCAATTTTCTGTACCAATACTCCTTGACCTTTGCTCTGCATTTGACACTGTCGATCACTCTCTGCTTCTCCAGACACTCTAACTGCTGGGTATCAAGAGCCTAGCACTTTCTTGGATTAGCTCCTACCTGTCTTAAGTCTTTCACTGTCTCCCACTATCTGTTGGTGTATCAAAAGGCTCTGTTCTAGGACCTCTTTTCCATCTATACTCACAGCCTGGGACAATTAATATGCTCTTTTGGTTTCCGGTATTAAATCTACACTGATGCGATTCAACTCTATTTTCTGACCTCTCTACACTATTATCTCAAGTCCCTGACTGTCTGTCGGCTGTTTCTGCTTTCATGGCATCCTATTTCCTCAAACTTAACATTAACTAAACAGAGATTGTAATAGTTCATCCATCTCCCTCTCTCTGCTCTCCCACATATAGTTACCATTAATGTAGAAAATTCCCCAATAATCTCAACTCCTAAAGCTCGCTGTCTGTGGGTAACTCTGGACTGCGAGCTCTCATTTAAACCACATATTAACACATTAACAACCTCATGTTACCTCCATCTCAAAAATATCTTCAGAATTTGTCCTTCCTTACACAGGAGACTTCTAAAATGTTTGTACATGCTCATTTCCTGTCTTGATTACTGTAACACCCTACCTCTCCTCGTCTGGTGCCGTCCCTTTTTTCCAATCTTTACATTGGCTGCCAATCACCCAAAGGATCCAAGTCAAACACCTATTATCATTCAAAGCTCTACATAGGCTATCCCCTCCATACACTTCCTTATCAATCTCCAGATATCATCCCTCCCGCAACCTTCGCTCCTTCCAAGAGACCCTCTTGTCATCCAGCTCGGTCACCTCCTTTCACTCTTGCACCCAGGACTTCTCTTGAGTGTCACCTCTCCTTTTGAACTCAGCCTGCCCATAATGCTTCAAGCCTGTTCAAATGAGTTTATAATTTGCTATAGCTCCAATTTAAAACTGACTACCTGATCTGCTAATCCCTTTATCTACACCCCAGTGTTTCCACCCCACTGCCCTCCTAATTGTAAGAGCAAGGACTTCCCCCTTGTGCTTCCTGTTTCTGTGCATCTTATTAAAAGAACATATATCAGTATTGGTGATGTTTTTCAAACTACACATCAATTCTATGTATCTGTACTTGTATCACTAGTTGTACTGATTGTATAGTATGTTGAACAGCTCACTTATCTATGCTTCCCATTATTGTATGTTTTTGTGTGTTGTACAGCACTACTGTTGGTGCTATATAAATAATAATAATAGCTTTAACTGAAGGTCTTTCTTTCTGATAATAAAATGGCTGGTGGATTTTTACTTGACTAGATTGACGGCAGTACTGCCTAATTTCTGTGACTGGAGTTATACTTTTTTTAATCACAAAACTGGTTGCATAGCAGTAGATTTTATTGCATTAATTCTTTAACAAAAAATGGAGTGCATAGCTATAATTTACAGTTTATTAAACCTTAAACAAAACATACGATCTCTTTAAAAGCTACATTACTTGGAATGTGCGAAACACTGTTTATTTTATATCAAGGTAAAAATATGACACTCTTACCTTCTGCACGGCTTTCATGGCTACAGATATGACACTGGGCAACGCTGCCTCTAAGCAGTTTCGTATCCAGCAGAGCGAGTCAGGATGTTTGGATTTGCCTAGCGCTGGAGGTCAACTACCAGTGCCAGTCAGGAGGGGCAGCTGCTAAACATGGACCACAGCCAATTCTAACTACTACACAACAGTGTGATGATGCCGGATTACTCAAGCCTTCTAACCAAACATCAGAAGTGGCATTTGCACTATGTGATTTACAGCAAACCTAAACTGAAAAATTAAAGTTCAAATAAACATAGCACATCATACTTACTTCTCATCTACTCCTCAATCTCTTTCTCCTCTCTCCGGCGTCCCATTTTCCCTTCATGATGAAAAACTGATCCTGTAAAACTGATCTGTTTTCCGTTTAAACCAATCAGTTGGTTACAATGGGCATGATTCACAAAGCCTTTTCACCTGTTTTCCTCTGTTTTCAACTTACCTTTGTTACATTTTTAAGCTCTCAAAGAGCAAAAATATAATATAATTAAGGGGAAAAAAAGTAATATTGAAATAAAGTTAATCAGGAACAACTTGCTTTGAGTGATTATTTTGCTTGTAAATGTGCTGAAGGGTTATTTTCATTAATTAAGTCATTTATGAGAAGTTTTGGGAATAGAGCCCATTGGGTATTAGTTTTTCATCCAGTTTTCCGTTCATTTTTTGCGTCACCACCGGGTCAATACCTGGCACCGTATTCCTCCACCGCCACCATCCAAGTCCTCTGCACGCTAGGAACATTGGTATACCGATCCCAGAGTCACATCAGGAGCATCAGGCTCCCATTTGGTTTCAAAAGAACAATGGGAATCCTCCTGGGGCACTATGGAGGATTTTATTGGTCCACTTTGAACCTCCCTTTGATGGGGCTATGGGATTGGTATTGGCTTTTCTAGCGTGCAGAGGCCTGAATGCATGGAAGTGGCCAAAGACCCGAATGGTTGACAGCAGGTAAGTATTTTGCAAATTATACATGGAGAGCAACCTAATGTGTATGGACACTGTCCAATCTTATAGGCTAGCACTGATTCCATCGCCATCCACTTAGTCTGGCCAATCCAGGAAGTCACACAGGGCACAACCTTGCTTTGTGCTCACTGGAATGGTCTAAATGGATCAGTTCTGAATGGACTAATGAACGGACCACATTGCTTTGCATAGGATCCGTTCACATCAACTCAGATCTGATTCATTTTGCTATATGCAAAGTTTTTATTGCCATTGTGAATGCCCCCTCAGGCCTCCAGCTCCAGGAGAGACAAGTATGACTAGATCTAGTTGGAATGGAAGGGTTCTTTGTTAGAAGAGAATGGTGAGCTTCTGACTGAGAAGAACTGATGGCAAGGTAAGTATGTAATATTGATTTGCAGGTACATCATGTGTTTATTTTAAATATTTTATTCGGTTCATGTGCCCTTTAAATTGTGGATGTTATGTACAGCTATATAACATAAATGTATGACTTCTGCCAATAAACTGTTGAAAGAAGCAACAACCTGGGTGAGAGTGATAAAGACACTTTAACTCTCAAGTCATTGCTTGATACTTGAACAGGAGGTGGCTCCCATTGAGCTGACTGTTCTTTTTGTTCACAATAATACTCCTTGAAATAAGTATGATAACCTTTCCACAGTGTTTATTCAGTGTGATTAGCTGACCTCCAGCAGCTGCAATGTCACTCACTTTATTTCAGTTAGGCTACAATTACATAACTGAAACATATCAGCTCAGATTAGATGTATTAGGGCTGTGGGACAACACTTTTCAGAAGTGGCATAGAGTGAAGAGACCAGACAAGACACAAAACATTTATGTTAGTCAGAAAGAGATATCCCGCTACACAGATGATGCGATAAAAGTCCAATCTTTATTGCAGCATCTGTGGACACACAGCAAAGCAGCTGTTTTGCTGTGTGTCACTAGATGATGCAATAATTAATGGACTTTTATCGAATCATCAGGATATCTCTTTCTGACTAACATTGATGTGGCTCATCGATCTCCTGCTCCCGAATGAATGACTGTATGTGTGGTGGTTGTAGTGGCCCCTCTTTTCTCTTGCACAGAACATTTATATCACACTTTTCTCCTGACAGGCTCAACACGCCAGAACTGCAGCCACTAGGGCATGCTCACTAGACAGTAGCAATGTATTGGAGTATTGCCAAAGGTCTCCTTACTGAATTGGTATTGGCTTCCTGAACAGGAAGAGGCAAGATTCAAACTCTGGTATCCTTTCATAGAGGCAGAGCCCTTAACCAGTACACTGTTCAGTCACTGAAGAGCTCAGTGGAACCAATGAACTCAGGGTGTACAAAACATATTGGGCTCAATATTGTACTGAGCTCTTATGTCATTATCCAGCTCTTTCATAGCCATTTTTACCCTGTGTACTCATTCATCATACCCCTTCTAATTAAAATTTCTCCCCTATTAACTCTTTCCAATCCATTTTTTTTATGATCACACACATCCCCACAGCACTTATTTTTTTCTGGTATGCTGGGGGGATATGGGTAATCAATAAAATGCAGCTGTAGAGGTGATCCAGAGAGTCTGTACCTCCTCACTGTAGAGAAGGCCAGCTAGCGCTCTGTAGCTCCACCCCAATTGCTCACTTGCCAGCATAATTTCTTATCTTCTTATATTGTCTGACACTTTAATCCACATATGGTGATGCCGTGCCAGACGAGATCTGGCAATGGCGCAACTAGTGACAACCCAAATTTATATGACGTGGCGCAGCAGCAGAGGATGGAGGCGACGATCAACGTGTCAAAGTTTGTTCAAAACTTCAATCTGAAGAGGATGAAGCTGTGCCAGATTTTAACCAGTAACAGTGTCATATAGTCGAGCCAGTTTTTGTACGTCTGACATTTGACCTATGCTGAAAAGTGCAGAAGTCGGATATAGTCCTATGTAGGAGTGGAAAGGGTTAAACTCTTATATTTCACTGGATAGTGATACCACATAGCACTCTTGCTTTGCAGCACTGGATCCTAAGTTCAAATCTGTGCCAGGACACTATCTGCATGGAGTTTCTATGTTCTCCCCGTGCTTGCTTGGGTTTCCTCCCACGTCCAAAAACCTCCAGACTGGCTTCTCCCAGAACTGGCCTTGACAAATACAGTGGCACCATCTGAAGTACCAGTCGAAGTGACTTGCTGCTAGATAATTTGGAGGTACAGTAGTGTTTATTTGAGCAGTAGGCACTACTGGTGATCCCAAGGCTAATACATAACTATTGTTCTTTTGGATGTCAGGAAGGTCTGGATATGTTACTAGAAGGAAAGAGAAGGTTTCAAGGGTGTTAGGGACAAGTTAGTATTGGACTTAGGTTTGGCCTAGTGAAAAGTTTTAGGTTGGGGTAAAATGAATGAACTTCAGAAGATAGGGCAGTAGAGGCATCATTTAAAACGCTGAAGTTAGGATAAAGCTTAGGTGAGGGTTTAGAGCATTTGGCGAAGTTAAAGTGGTCTGAAAGTCAACATTTCTACTTAGCTCTAAAAGATTCCTTACAGCTTTAAAGGTACCATCCCAGAAAAAAATTCTAGCAGAACATCACTGAAATGGTTAACCCATTCACGTTCCGTCGTTTTCACTTGAGAAATGTTCACCTCCCATTCATTAGCCTATAACTTTATCACTACTTATCACAATGAACTGATCTATATTTTGTTTTTTCCACCACCAATTAGGCTTTCTTTGGGGGGTACATTTTGCTAAGAGCCACTTTACTGTAAATGCATTTTTTACAGGAAGAATAAGAAAAAAGTGGAAAAAATTCATTTTCTCAGTTTTCAGCCATTATAGTTTTAAAATAATACATGCCTCCATAATTAAAACTCACGTATTGTATTTGCCCATATGTCCAGGTTATTTCACCGTTAAAATTATGTCCCTATCACAATGTATGGCGACAATATTTTATTTGGAAATAAAGGTGCATTTTTTCCGTTTTGCATCTATCACTATTAACAAGTTTAAAATAAAAAAATATAGAAATATTTCATCTTTACATTGATATTTAAAGAGTTTAGACCCTTAGGTAAATATTTACATGTTTTTTTTTATTGTAATTTTTTTTTTTTTATAGTAAACATTTTATTTGGGTATTTTTGGGAGGGTGGGATGTAAACAATAGTTTTATAATGTAAATGTGTCTTGAGTTTTATTTTTTTTTACTTTTAGTTGTAGTTTTACTTTTTGGCCACAAGATGGCGGCCATGAGTTTGTTTACATGACGTCACTCTAAGCGTAACATACGCTTAGAGAGACGCATGGGGGAGGTAACAGCCAGAAAAAGCACAGCTTCCGAGAGAAGCTGTCGCTTTTTCAGCGGGGGAGAGGAATCAGTGATCGGGCACCATAGCCCGATTCACTGATTGCCTGGCTAACGAATCGCGGGCCAGGAGCACGCGTGCACGCGCGCGATTGGCCGCAGGAGCGCGCATGGGTCCTGGACGTAGTTTCTACGTCCAGGAACTAAAATAGGTTAAACAAAGCATTTTGTCCGGCTATTCAGCTTCAAATCTGCATCCAAACTGGAGATAACAGTATGTTTTTTACTTGTTAAAGGGAAGGTTCACGGTACTAAAAAAAACAAAGTGCACTCACCTGGGGCTTCTTCCAGCTCCTGGCAGTCGATCGGTGCCCTCGGCGCAGCTCCTCTCCCTCCGGGCGTCCAGCGCTGAAGAAGTCGACCTCGCCAGGTCGGCTTCCAGGTCGGCTTCCGTGCGCTCCACGGCGGGGGTCACGTGGTGTAGAGACGTCATCGGGTCTCTACTGTGCAGGCGCAGTAGTTCTGCGCCTGCGCAGTAGAGACCCGATGACGTCACGTACATCACGTGACCCGCGCCGTGGAACGCACATGACGCCGACCCGGAAGGTCGACTTCTTCAGCGCTGGACACCCGGAGGGAGAGGAGCTGCGCCGAGGGCACCGATCGACTGCCAGGAGCTGGAAGAAGCCCCAGGTGAGTGCAGTTTGGTTTTTTTAGATGCGCGGATCTTCCCTTTAAACACAAATGTATCAACACAAAAATGTAAACAAACACTCTCTGAAAAGCTGTCTCTGCTTCAGGCAAACACAGTGTTCAGAATAACTCATTAGAAGATTTTCATATATAATAAAAAGCAGTCATAATAGAAAAATAATAAAATGCAATGGCAGTTTTCAAGGCAAGATAAACTACACTTTGGAAACTTGTAATTTGTAGACAGACAATATTACTTGTGCACAAAGGCAAATATGATACCTGTATGCGTAAATAAAAGTAGAAAAACACATTTTTATTGAATGTTATGTCAGAGTTTCGGACCACTTTATCCTATTGCCGACCGCATTACGGCAATGCGCGTGGCTGCGGCGGCAGCCCCAGGACCGCTTAACACGATCGGCGTAAAGTCCTGGGGCTCACTTTTGCAGGATCTCTGCTTGGTAGGCGGAGCTCTGCTCCTCCTTCAGTCTCCCAGCGGCGATCGACGCTCGGAGACTGTTAGATGGCGAAACCGCCATCTAATTAGCATGTACAGTGCTGCGATCTACAGCAACGCTGTACAGGGGACAGCCGTATGACACGGCTGTCCCCCTTGGACACAGGAGAGTGATCGGCTCTCATAGGCTGAAGCCTATGACAACCGATCGCTGTGATTGGCTGGCTGGGGGGAGGGATTTGAAAAATTTTTTTTAATAAAAAGTAACATTTATTATAAAAAAAACTCATAAATATTTAATAAATATTTAAAAAATGAAAAAAAATGTAACAAAGAAAAATAAACACTGGGGGAGCGATCAGACCCCACCAACAGGAAGGTCTGTTAGTGGGGAGAAAAGGGGGGGAGGGAATCACTTGTGTGCTGTTGTTCGGCCCTGCAGCGAGGCCTTAAAGCTGAAGTGGCCTAATTGGCCAGGTCTTTAACACTGTGGTCTCCAAAGGTTATACCGTAACTAGGAAGGTAGTGATAATAGGTTATGGTGTGTGTTAAGGTGGCCACATATGATACAATAAAATGATCCGGTTCTACAGCAATTCGATAAAAAATATCACATTTCCTGAAAAATCTAAAGCTTTTTTTTTTTATTCGAGCAAAAAATCAGATCGGATTTCCAGTTTTTATTCGATAAAAGTCAGTTGGGATTGTGGGATTTTTCTGATCAATTTTAACCACTTAAGCCCTCGGTCGTTTTCACTTTATGCATCCGAGCAATGTTCACCTCCCATTCATTAGCCTATAACTTTATCACTACTTATCACAATGAACTGATCTATATCTTGTTTTTTCTGCCACCAATTAGGCTTTCTTTGGGTGGTACATTTTGCTAAGAGCTACCTTACTGTAAATGCATTTTAACAGGAAGAATAAGAAAAAAACTGAAAAAATTAATTATTTCTCAGTTTTCGGCCATTATAGTTTTAAAATAATGCATGCCTCCATAATTAAAACCCACGTATTGTATTTGCCCATTTGTCCCGGTTATTTTACCATTTAAATTATGTCCCTATCACAATGTATGGTGACAATATTTTATTTGGAAATGAAAGAGCATTTTTTCCGTTTTGCATCCATCACTATTTACAAGCTTATAAAAACAAATAGAAATATTTCATCTTTACATAGATATTTAAAAAGTTTAGACCCTTAGGTAAATATTTGTGTTTTTTTTTATTGTAATGTTTTGTTTTTTTATTATTATTGAACATTTTATGTGGGTATTTTTGGGAGGGTGGGATGTAAATAGTATTTGTTTTGGGTAAATATATGTGTATTTTTTTTTTTTTACATTTAGATGTAGTTTTACTTTTTGGCCACATGATGTCACTCTAAGCGTAACATGTATGCTTAGAGGGACATAGGATCAACAAAGTGTAACATAATATACATTTATATCTCCACGGTGGATCGATTGTTTCAATAGGCATTTCGAGTGTTCTGATTGCCGCTGTAAGTACTATATTTAGTGCTTTTTATTGATGTGCATATTATTTATCTTTAACCAATCTGAACTATTCCCCTAGTTCTGGGTGTGATTTAAACATGTAAATGAGAGGTTCCCCATTAGGTCCTCTCATTAGTATATTACTCCTGATTGGATACCCATGTATATATATGTCTGCAATGTTGCGTGTATTACTTAGAACTGGGCAACTGGAGGAAGGGCAGGAGCCCGAAACAGTGGACTGTTTTGCCCTATGTTCCTTGTATTTTAATACGTTTTTTCTACAATAAATGAAGATACTTGATTTAGAGGTGGTGCCGATCGTTACGCTTTGTTGATTCTATGGTCCTGTGATTGTCTAGGACTTTCTTTTCTGCACACCTCACCATCTTTGTATTGATGCACAGCCTGCGAGTGCGACTTCAAAACTTAGAGGGACATATGAGGCAGAAAAAGCAAAGCTTCCGAGAGAATCTGTTTTTCTGCGGGGGAGAGGAATCAGTGATCGGGCACCATGGCCTGATTCATTGATTCCTGGGCTAACGATCCACAGCCGGGAGCGCACGTGTGCACGCGCGAGCGCACATGGCCTCCTTGACGTAGTTCTACGTCAAGGAGGACAAAGTGGTTAATGAATATTCAATGGTGTGTGGTAGATTGTCAATTTATTAACTACTTCCCTACCACAGGTTTTTTCCACTTCAAGACCAGAGCAATTTTCACAAAACGTTCCTCCCATTAATTCGCAAATAACTTTGACTACTTATCACACTGAAACGATCTATATATATTATTTTTTGTGGGACAAACTAGGCTTTCTTTGGGCAATACTTTTTGCTAAGAATTATTTTATTATATATGCATTTTACAGGGAGGAAGAAAAAATTGCAAAAATTCATAATTTCTCAGCTTTTACCCATTGTAGTTTAAAAATAAAATGTATGGGAGAGCTGACAGGCACACAGGTTAATGTAAGTGTCTCGATAGTGTACTAGTTAAGGGTTCTGCTTTTGACATGGGAGACCAGGGTTCGAATCCTGGCTAGGGTCAGTACCTATTCAGTAAGGAGTTCAAGGCAAGACTCCCTAACACTGCAGGGTGGCCTCTTGAGCGTGCCCCAGTGGCTGCAGCTCTTGAGCACTTTGAGTCCGCCAGGAGAAAAGCGCTATATAAATGTTTGGATTATTATTATTATTAATTCTGCAAATTGCTGGCAATGGTATACACCCAGTCAAACTATGTGCTTAAGACAAGTACAATGGTCCATGCAAAAACTCAAAAGAGCAGAAACTGGTCTGGCACTATAGTTTGGCACTATAGTTTAATAGTAGCATAGTGACACTGAGTGGCAGAATACAAAAGATTGCATCACAGATGAATGTTTAACAAACTGGATGATACATCAGATGAAAAGTGTCCAAGGTTATACCTGGGTGATGGTGGGAGGCAGCGGGTGTGGGCGCCAGTTAGGTGCACGGCCTAACGACCGTTTCGCATAGCCTACGCCAAGCTTCTTCCGAGGTGAGTGCACTTAAAAATAAAATGTGCTATCGTAGGTAAAACAGACACATTTTATTTGTCCGTTTAAATTGCGTCCCTAGTACAATGTATGGCGATAATATTTTATTTGGAAACAAAGGTGTATTTTCTCAGTTTAGTTTTTTTTTATACTATCAAAATTATTATAAGCTTTTATTTACAAAAGCAACATTAACCACTTGATGACCCACCCTTTACCCCCCCTTAAGGACCAGCGCTGGTTTGATTGATCTGTGCTGGGTGGGCTCTGCAGCCCCCAGCACAGATCAGGGTGCAGGCAGGGAGATCAGATTGCCCCCCCTTTTTCCCCCCTATGGGGATGATGTGCTGGGGGGGTCTGATCTCTCCTGCCTGCTGTGGGTGGCGGGGGGGGCACCTCAAAGCCCCCCTCCGCGGCGAAATTCCCCCTCCCTCTCCTACCTGCTGCCTCCCCCTGGTGTTCCGGGCTGCACAGGACGCTATCCGTCCTGTGCAGCCAGTGACCGGATGTGGTCTGTCACATGGCGGCGATCCCCGGCCGCTGATTGGCCGGGGATCGCCGATCTGCCTTACGGCGCTGCTGCGCAGCAGCGCCGTACAAATGTAAACAAAGCGGATTATTTCCGCTTGTGTTTACATCTAGCCTGCGAGCCGCCATCGGCGGCCCGCAGGCTATTCACGGAGCCCCCCGCCGTGATTTGACAGGAAGCAGCCGCTCGTACGAGCGGCTGCTTCCTGATTAATTAGGCTGCAGCTGGCGACGCAGTACTGCGTCGCTGGTCCTGCAGCTGCCACTTTGCCGACGCACGTTATGAGTGTGCGGTCGGCAAGTGGTTAATATACCCACATAACATACAGTACATCAGAATCAGAATCAATTTATTTTCGCCAAGTAAGTTTGCACCTACAAGGAATTTGTCTTGGCAGTTGCTTAACAAACACAAACAAAAACAATACAAGGACAGACAGTGTGAATATTACAAGTTAAGGACATTATAAGTATAGTGGCAGTAAGCAATGTGAGAATTGTTCATGTTTAGTTCTGTGCTGATTACTTTCAGTCCTAGCAGCTCTAACGTGGTTCAGCATTAAGTATGGCTACCGCTTGAGGAAAAAAACTGTTCCTGTGTCTAGAGGTTTTGGTAGCGATTGACCGAAATCTTACTCCTGAAGGCATGCGCTGGAAGATGGAGTGAGCTGGGTGAGAGGGGTCAGAGGCAATTTTGGATGCTCTCTTTCTGCACCTGCTAGTGTAAAGATCCTGTAGGGAAGGTAAGCTACAGCCAATTATCCTTTCCGCTGATCGGATGATGCGCTGCAGCCTCCCCTTTTCTAATGCTGAGCAGGAGCTGAACCATACAGTCATGGATGATGTTATGGTGGATTTGATGATTGCAGTGTAGAACTGCACCATTAGATTTTGAGGTAGGCCAAACTTTTTCAGCTGCCGCAGATGGTACATTCTCTGTTGTGCTTTCTTGACAATAGTGGCGGTGTTGTTGTCCCATTTTAAGTCGTTTGAGACCGTGGACCCAAGAAACTTGAATGACTCTACTTGGGTTATTGTGGATCCATTTATGGTTAAGGGGAGGTGCTGGGGGGGAGATCTCCTAAAGTCTATTATCATCTTCATGGTTTTGAGAGCATTTAGTTCCAAGTTGTTGCTGCTGCACCAGGAGGAAAGCTGTCCCACCACATGCCTGTATGCAGACTCATCCCCGTTTTGAATGAGACCAACAACTGTTGTGTCGTCTGCAAACTTCAGAACCTTAACAGATGGATCTGTGGAGATGCAGTCATTGGTGTAAAGTGAGTACAGCAGTGGGGAAAGCACACAGCCCTGGGGTGCACCAGTACTGACTGTCAGAGAGCTTGATGTGAGTTTACCAAGTCTAACACGCTGTCTTCTGTCGGTTAAGAAGTCGGTTATCCATTTGCAGAGGGATTCAGGTATGTGTAGCTGGGAGAGCTTGCTGTGCAGCAGTGATGGAATTATGGTATTAAATGCAGAGCTGAAATCTATAAATAAAATCCTGGTGTAGGTTCCTGGGATATCTAAATGCTGTAGTACATAATGCATACACATGTTCACGGCATCGTCTGCGGATCTGTTAGGCCTGTAGGCAAATTGCAAAGAGTCCAGCAGGGGATCTGTGATGGATTTCAGATAAGTCATTATCAGTTTTTCAAATGCTTTCATGACCAGTGATGTCAGGGCAACAGGCCTGTAATCATTTAAACATGTAGGTTTTTTTTTTTTTTTTTTAATTGGTACAATAGTTGCGCTTTTAAAACAGGCAGGAACAATTAAGAGTTCTAGAGATGCTTTGAATATGTCTGTAAATACAGGCGCTAATTGGTCGGCACAGAGATTCAAGCATTTCGCTGACACAGCGTCTGGCCCCATTGCTTTCCTGGTGTTTTGTTTTTTAAAGAGTCCATTTACATCTGATTGGCATATTGTTAGAGCATGCACATCTGGGGACATGTCAATAGATTGTGTCTGGCCTCCTGTGTTGTGTAGTTGCTGAGGCACCGCAGGGGGTGGAGACGTTGGCTGGCAGGAAGAGTGTTCAGTTTGCCTGTGGCAGAGATGCAAATTGACTTGTTGTGTTTGGCTTTTGTTGGTAGTGTCAAACCTGCAATAAAATGTATTCAGTTCATCTGCAAGCTGCAGGTAATGTAGTGAGGGGGGAGGAGATTTCTTCCTGTAGCTGGTAATTTCATGTAGAGATTTCCATATTGTGGATGAGTCGGCGTTAGAAAAATTTTCCTCAAGTTTTTGAGAATAATCTTTTTTTGCGGCGGTAATGGCTCTCTGCAGTTTGTATTTCGCAGCTTTGTAGAGGACTTTATCGCCTGTACGATATGCCCTTTCTTTATCGAGGCGCAGCTTCCTAAGATGTGATGTGAACCAGGGTTTATCGTTATTGTACCTGGTGCACTTTTTTGTGGGGATGCAGAACTCTTCACAAAAGGTAATATATGATGTCACAGCGTCAGTGTATTCATATTTTAAAAGTCCCTAAGGTAACTATTTATGTAGTTTTTTTTTTTTAATTTTTACATTTTTTATTTTTACAAGTTGTATTTTGGTAACTATGGGTTAGGGGTAGAAGGGGTTAAACAATAGTAAATATTTAATAAATGCTTGAATGTAAAAAGGTCTTATGGTATATTGGGGTGTATTTGGTTGTATTTTACTTTTTGGCCACAAGATGGCACTACACTTAGTTTACTGTCTGCAGTTCACAGCAGATAGGAACAAAACTTTTTGTAACTGTTTTCTTGGGGTTATGAATGAGAGATGCTCTCTCCCATTCATAACGGCACGGGGATCAGGGCTGAGAATGGATGATTCTCATGCCCTGATCACGGAAGAACAGGGATGCGGCGATGGCGAGAGGAAACGGCGTGGGAATTGCAATTTGCGGTGTTAAGTAAACAGTGCGTATATATATAAGCCCCTGACCTGCTAGTGGTGAACACAGGGGGGTACATATAGGTAGAAGAAATACGGAAGTGGTTAATATATACAACTAAGCAATTTTCTCAGAGTTTCCAATCATTTTTATCATAATTGGGGAAAAAATGAATGTATGTGTGTGTGGTACAATCAGTCAGAAAAATGGATTGCTATTCTTGAATTGAATAGATATTTAAAACAAATTGTATGGTGTGTGTGGCCACCTTTAGACAAAGGTCAGATGGTGAGATTAGAATAAAGCTAGGTAGGGAACCTAAGGGTAGGTATTTGGATCCCTATAGGTTTATACTGGGGAAACTATTTCATTTTGATACTTCATGCCCCAATGAACAAAAACCCTGTGTCATCACATGGTGCAAGGTACCACTTTTGCCATTAAATATGCATCCACTGCTTGTATTACTTCTGGTTGACCAGAAAAGAATGTTCTTTCATAATTCATTGATGTGTCACTATCAGACTTTTTTTTTCTTTTTGAGAAGCTGAGGAAAGCATTACAAGTAGCCAATGATAAGCAGGATGGTAGAATGCTGTGCTGCATGGGCTCAGGCAGGACCACCTTCTTATGTATTCTCTTATTGCCAGCATCTGTACCTGTGCACACATTTGATGTCTTACAATGACGTGCTCATCCATCCATTTACAGCAGGTGAATGGAGGCTGTCACAGATACACCAAATCCTATATTGCTGCAAAGAAAGGAAAGATTGATGATCTGTGTTGAAACGACGTGAGTGAACAATATGCTCCCATCTCTCAACCTTTCCACATTGTACCTGGGAATTATAATAAGGAACAAACTGTTATACACGAGGAATGTAGTTTGGAGCAAACGCTAAACCAGTAATAAGACAGTTAGGAGCAGGTACCAGCACAGTCATTTACATAACCATAAGCACAGAGGGATTTTAATTAACCACGGTATTCGTGCATCCAGTCCACCAATGATCTCCGCCTGACCTCCCCACGTGTTTCTCACTCCCATGCATGCCTTCAGGACTTCTCAAAAGCCACCCAGACCTTATGGAACTCCCCCCAACCCCCCACCACCCCTAGACTCGCTCCTTCCTACAACACCTTCAAGCAAGCCCTCAAAACACATTTCTTCAAAATGGCCTGCCCCATCTACCACACTTTAACTCTCTCAGCTGAACACCTTTTTTGCATAGCCCTACCTTTCCCACCCTTTAGATTATAAGCCTTTGGCAGTCCCCTCCCCCCCTCCCCCCCCAGTGTGTCCTTGATCTTGCAGCACATTTAACCCCCCTGGCGGTAATCCCATGCATAGCTCGGGCTAAGCATTAAAAGCTGGGATCGGTAAGCCCGAGCTATGCTCAGGCTAGCTAAAATAGCAGCTCCTGCTGCTTACCTGGGTCCCATGCACATTCTGCCCTGCCCAGCCCAGCAAGACTCCAGGGCTCTCCTTCTCCTCTCTGCTGCCTGGATCCCAGTTGCCAATCAGTGGTGGTATGGGAGCAGTGTGGCGTCATCGGGGGCAGTGCCTAATTTTAAAGTGGACCCAATCTCTCGCACAGGCAGAAGGCAAACAGAGAACTGCACCCGGTGTGTATGTTGAGAATTTAGCCTGTGTAATACCGCCTCTGGACCAGATCTATAGTGCAGCACAGATGGTAAACATAGAGAAATGTTCGCTATATGTATGACAGGAATTTAGCCTGTGTAATCCCACCTCTGGACCAGATCTCTAGTGCATCACAGATAGTAAACCTAGAGAAATGCAGCCTGTACTTATGGAGAGTTTAGCATGCCCAATCCCCCATCTGGACATGATCTATTGCATAGGACAGAAGGTAACATAGAGGAATGCAGCCTGCATATGTGTAGAGTTTAGCCTGTCTAATCCCCTCATCTGGACCAGATTTTTTGCACAGGACAGACGGTAAATATAGAGAAATGCAGCCTGTATGTATGTAGAGAGTTTAGCCTGTCTAATTCCTCCTCATTTGTCTCTAATCACAAGTTGTAATTTGATCTTGCCTGTGTCACGTGACTGCCATGGCAGATAAACTCCTTTAAAAAGCACAGGATGTTAACAATATAGCCATTTGGTTCCCTTCTTCTTCTGAGCGAAGTGCTTCTGCTGATCTGCCTTACTGTTACCGATTTTTGTCTGGATTTTGACAACTCTCTGCCTGCCGCCTGCACCGACCTTTGCCTGGATTTTGACTACTCTCTGCCTGCCGCCTGCACCGACCTCTGCTTGGATTTTGACTACTCTCTGCCTGCCACCTGCACTAACCTCTGCCTGTATTTTAACTACTCTCTGCCTGCCGCCTAAGACTGTTAGCAAAAAGAACAAAGTCTGAAAGGAATCACGCCTCTACTGCCCCAATTGTGATGTCACCCTTTGTGCCATTCCCTGTTTCATAATATACCACACGCAGGAGGAGTATTAGGTATTTTTTGACCACTAGATGTCCCAACACACACTATTCCAGTGGTTCTCAAATCTGTCCTTGTGACTCCCCAGCGGTGCATGTTTTGCAGGCAACCTCACCTATGCACAGGTGGGGTAATTATTGTTTCAGGTAGATGCATTTCAAGTAGTTGAGACTAATTACACCATATGTGAGGTTGCCTGCAAAAGATGCACTGTTGGGGAATTACGAGGACAGGTCTAAGAAACACTACACTATACTGTGTGCTCTGAACAGAGTTCAAAGCACACAGGCAGTATTGTTACTGGAAAGATCACTGGCTTCTTGTTGAAGCCAAGATCTTTCCCTTACAGGCACTTTAATTTGCTCAGTATTTAGCATTGGATGTTACTCAGGACCACAAATGTGAAGGACACTTGGGTTTGGAGTACAGCCTTGTAAGTTGTAACCAAAGGGACTACCAATATACTTACTAGTGTTGAGACTGTATCCGCTCCATGTGAACTTTGCTTTCTACCAGCTGCCTGTTCTCATCTGCTTCCTCATCTATGTCATCTGTTTCCTCATCTATGTCCCTGTAATTTTGTCTGTGGCCACATGTTTTTTTGCTGGCTGTTTGGGTCATGTATGCATGTTTGTGCAGGGGCATTCCATTAGGGTGATGTAGAGGATACAAGTTCTGTTTTAGCCAGGAGGGTTTTAATTGGGATGTTTAAGGACTGTTTGACCTTGGTTTGAGTTTTTGACATTTAATAACGTTTTGATACGTGTTTGATATTCTGTAGTTGTGCCGCTATCTTTATTTTCTACATTGTTACTTTTTGTAGTGGTGACCCCAGTACTATACCAAAGGGGTCTCTTTAAAGTGACTCCTAATCCAAATAAAAAAAAAAGAAGATTTTTACTTACCTGGGTTACCACAATGTCCTTCTGATCCCCACAGGGCAGCAGCAGCGACCCCCCCCCCCCCCCAAAGCTGGTCTGTCGCTGTCAGTCCGCGGCTATTGCACAAATTTGGCACTGAACCACGCGCACCCTGGTCGCACTCCCAGCGCCAGGAGTGTTCTGCGCATGTGCAGTACTCACAACTCACTGCTGCGCATGCGCAGAACACTCTTGGGACTTGGGGGCCACCAGGTTGCACGTGGCCAGTAGCCGCCGACTGTCAGCGACTGCCCAGCTTTGTGGGGATCGCTGCCCGGAGGGGATCAGGAGGACGTCGTGGGCACAGCAGGAGTCCAGAGGGCTGAAAGAAGCCCCAGTTAAGTAAGAATCTTTTTTTCATTTGGCTTAAGAGTCTCTTTAAAGGTGGTTCATGATATTTTATTTTTCCAGAGCCTGGCTAGTAGTAGGGTCCCATCACTGCTGGAGCTGTCAGGCTATGTTCACATTATAAATCTCAAGCGCGACCGCAAGCGCTTAGAGTTTTGTGTGCGATTCCTAGCGATTTCTGAGCGTTGGGTGATTTTGTGTAAGCCCTTTTGATGAGTAATTGAGATTTTCACTTCCTGACGTCAGTCAATACAATGTATTTATTCTTAAAAGCGCTCGGGAAATCGCTATACAAAGCACTTTTTCAAGCGATTTCCCTATACCTTCCATTGAGCCAAAGCGTTTAGAAAATGGTAAAGGCAGCGCTTTTGCAAGCAGATCGTAATCGAAGCGCTCATCTGTGAACACACTCATAGGGATCATTGCACAAGGGCGATTTCTAAAATCACCAGCACTTACAAAAAAAACACAGAGGCTCATAGTGTGAACACGCCCTCACAGGAAGGGAGTATGTAGGACTGTATGAAGTAGTCTTTCCTTAGCAGGATCATTCCTTTTTAGTTTTATCGCTGGAAACAGACAAAGAATGACTATACATGTAACTTATTTGTACTTTAAATGTAGATTATAGTCATGTCATGTAATTTTGGCAGTTCTGTGTAGAGTTGTTTTGATCCTGTGTCTCCTGGAGCAGCATGCTCTGTTTCGGCAATGATTAAGCAATATGCTAAGATAGGAATTTGATAAGGATAATGAATGCAGGTGTAACGATTGGGCCTGTCATTGTGAATTACTGTTTTTATGACTCCATTTTAGTTTGCCTGATACTTACACTTATCAGTAAATATTCAGGCACACAAATGTAAATAACGTTGAGGCTAAACCATACATGTGCTAGTGTTCTTTTGCTACACTGGGATTAACCTTATGCTGGCAGTCATATAATTAGCAATCTGTAAGTAGGGTTGATTTGGTTAGCTTCTGAGCTGGAGAACAGCAGAGAAAACTAAAAAACATAATAAACCCATCAAGCATGGGCTATGTTTTTAAAAAGGGTTACCGGTCATTAAGTGGTAAAGGTTTGCAATCCTAGTCAGAACTTAGTGGGGAGTGCTGAAAAGTTAGTGAATCGGTGGCTGTGCTTATTATGTTAAAGTTGCATACATTAATTGAGAGCAAGTACTTATTTGTAATACTTTCTTTATTAATCCCTTCTGATCAGTGAATAGTACATTATCTGTCTCCAAAAAAGCTGTGCAATTTTTATGTTGCTGCACAAGGCAGATAAAAAGTTACTAGCATCAGAATCTAAGCACTTAATAATGGCAATGTGTGTTCTGGTTACAAGGTATGAAATGCCCATTGGCCTTCTTCACACGGGAAGCTAAAGGCACTGAAGTCACCAGGTCTTGCAAGTGCTTGGTACAGGCAGTGCAGAGGCATCTGTACTATGAAGGCACATCTGAGTGTAGCCACAGCTGCAGAGGATTCACTGCCTATTAGTTAAGTTCCTCATATATATGGCGGTACCTGAGGTTGAGGATGGTTCAACATTTATACAGCCTATTACCCAATTCAGCCACATATAGGCTGTTGTCATCTGCACACCAAAGGCGTATCTACAGGGTGCAGGTATGGCATGTGCAATGGGCACTACATACTGGGGGAGCTGCTCCGTAGCATGCCTAATGTTCTTCATATAAATTCTAGTTTTTATATGGGGGACATCCTGCTACCTGGTTACATCTTTTGGGGAACAATCTGCCTGTTATTTCGGGGATATGTATAGGCTGACCTAGTGGATACTCAATTCTTACAGGCCATGCTTCACCTTGGACACAACCAATTCAACCAAGACTAAATACAGTGGTTTGCAAAAGTATATCACATTTTGTCACATTACTACCACAAACATGAATTCCACGTGAAAGACCAATACAAAGTGGTGTACACGTGAGAAGTGGAACGAAAATCATACATGATTCCAAAAACATTTTTTACAAATCAATAACTGCAAAGTGGGTTGTGCGTAATTATTCAGCCCCCTTTGGTCTGAGTGCAGTCAGTTGCCCATAGACATTGCCTGATGAGTGCTAAAGACTAAATAGTGCCCCTGTGTGTAATCTAATGTCAGTACAAATACAGCTGCTCTGTGACGGCCTCAGAGGTTGTCTAAGAGAATCTTGGGAGCAACAACACCATGAAGTCAAAAGAACACACCAGACAGGTCAGGGATAAAGTTATTGAGACATTTAAAGCAGGCTTAGGCTACAAAAAGATTTCCAAAGCCTTGTACATCCCACGGAGCACTGTTAAAGCGATCATTCAGAAATGGAAGGAGTATGGCACAACTGTAAACTTACCAAGACAAGGCCGTCCACCTAAACTCACAGGCCAAACAAGGAGAGCGCTGATCAGAAATGCAATCAAGAGACCCATAGTGACTCTGGACGAGCTGCAGAGATCTACAGCTCAGGTGGGGGAATCTGTCCATAGGACAACTATTAGTCGTGCACTACACAAAGTTGGCCTTTATGGAAGAGTGGCAAGAAGAAAGCCATTGTTAACAGAAAAGCATAAGAAGTCCCGTTTGCAGTTTGCCACAAGCCATGTGGGGGACACAGCAAACATGTGGAAGAAGGTGCTCTGGTCAGATGAGACCAAAATGGAACTTTTTGGCCAAAATGCAAAACGCTATGTGTGGCAGAAAACTAACACTGCACATCACTCTGACCACACCATCCCCACTGTCAAATATGGTGGTGGCAGCATCATGCTCTGGGGGTGCTTCTCTTCAGCAGGGACAGGGAAGCTGGTCAGAGTTGATGGGAAGATGGATGGAGCCAAATACAGGGCAATCTTGTAAGAAAACCTCTTGGAATGTGCGAAAGACTTGAGACTGGAGCGGAGGTTCACCTTCCAGCAGGACAACGACCCTAAACATAAAGCCAGGGCAACAATGGAATGGTTTAAAACAAAACATATCCATGTGTTAGAATGGCCCAGTCAAAATCCAGATCTAAATCCAATCAAGAATCTGTGACAAGATCTGAAAACTGCTGTTCACAAACGCTGTCCATCTAATCTGACTGAGCTGGAGCTGTTTTGCTAAGAAAAATGTGCAAGGATTTCAGTCTTTAGACGTGAAAAGCTGGTAGAGACATACCCTAAAAGACTGGCAGCTGTAATTGCAGCAAAAGGTGGTTCTACAAAGTATTGACTCAGGGGGCTGAATAATTACGCACACCCCACTTTGCAGTTATTGATTTGTAAAAAATGTTTGGAATCATGTATGATTTTGGTTCCACTTCTCACGTGTACACCACTTTGTATTGGTCTTTCACATGGAATTCCAATAAAATTGATTCAGGTTTGTGGCAGTAATGTGACAAAATGTGAAAAACTTCAAGGGGGCCGAATACTTTTGCAAACCACTGTATTTGGCGGGTGCACCCCCTTCCCTGCGGGCGGATTTCAGATTTTGCCATAGGCACTGTTTTCCCTAGATACGCCTCTACTGCCTACTAGGCTTGATGGGTGATAGTTTTCAACTACACCAAAATCATTTCCAGCAAGCAGCTGCTGACCCCATACCCACATATGTACAGTATGGCCCACTTGGTTGTATGTACAGTAACTAAATATTAGTTGATCCTATTAGCCATGTGGTTCAACTGTCTCTTTGTGCATTAAAGAGAATCTGTACTCTAATATTCTTACAATAAAAAGCATACCATTCTATTCATTATTTTCTCCTGTGCCCCTCTGTGCTGTTTCTGCCACTCTCTGCTGCAATCCTGGCTTGTAATTAACAGTTTTAGGCAGTGTTTACAAACAAACTAACCAGCTTCTAATAGGCTCAGCTAAGCATAGTGTGTGAGTCATTCAGAGTGTGCAGGGGGCCTGCAGAGGGTGTGTATCGCTTCTACCAATCGCAAGCAGCCCTGCACATTCCACACAATCAAGCCTTAGCCCGACAAACAGGACAGAGGAAAAATACATTGATTTATTAGAGAGACAGTGCAGTTAGGAAAGACTGCAGTAAGCCAGAGCAGATTAGAACAGGCATAGGAACTTATAGGATAGAAGAACTAAGGCTGAAAACATTGTTACAGAGTCTCTTTAAGAGGTTGGTATGATGATAGTGAGGCTTGATATAACCAAAATCATATTTCTCCTTAAAAACACACATACTGTACCTAAGGAACACACGTCTCCTCTGAGATTTAGTATAGATCTCTTATTACAGACAAGCAGATCTGTTTTAACCGGCACCAGAGGAATGTTTTATAAGCCTTGTACAAATGCTAGATGGTCATTAGCTGTTCATTTGGTGCAGCCTTGGACAAGCATGTAGTGTGTGTATCTAAGGGTCCCATGATGTCATTAAGAGAACTGCTATGGCATATCGCTTAAGACCATGCTAAGCAAGCTCATGGTGCTCATGCTCACACACCAGACACCATCTGTTCATGTGCCATCCTGTTGTCTCTCTTTCCCTTTCCATTGACAGCACACACTGCTCAACCATAACAAAACCGTGTGTCTGAACTGGGCTTATATCCCATAATTTTGCCCCAAAGAACACTGGCCATTAAGGGCAGCATTCATTGAAAGGGTGTAAGGGCATTTATAGAACTGTAGACTAACCAAGGTTTTAACGGAAGCCTGGTAGCTCAGCTCAAAGACTGTGGTCGGAAGGACCTTATCTTTATAGCCTATTATAAAAGCAAACCTGGCACAAGCTGGGAACATGAACTACTATTGAACTAAAGGAAAAAGAGAGAACAAGATTTATTGATCAAGCAGGCCAGTATGGTTTATTATGGCAGAGCCATCTAGCTGTCTAACTCAGCCAATCTGGTCATACCACTCAACATGGGAGATGGGGTTTTGGGGGTGGCAATATTACAAACAGTAAAAAAAAGTGCATAGAGCACCATTATGAGATGATTAATATGACTTATCACCTGGGTAAATCGGGTATTAACCACTAACCACCCACCCACCCGCCGTTTTAAAACATCCCGTTGGGCTCTCTTAATGGACCACAGGATGTTTTAAAATGTCCTCATCCAAACTATATGCCTTCTCAGAAAGACTGCGGGTCCTTTCTGCGCATGGCTTACAGGCTTCTTCCCTCTCCTTCTTCCTGTTTCGGGTCACAGCGTAACTTTATTTCAGACTCGCCGATCCAATGTAATTTATGGCGGCCAGCCCGGGACGAGGAGAGCTTAAATAAGGGGCCGGTGAGTGTTTCCTCTTTACCAAATAGATGTGAATATTCTTAAATGCATACCCACGGCCTCTGCTCAGGGTCTCTTTAAGTTGTTTTAAGTGTCCCATTAGTTCAAGTAAAGGACTACAATTTACTACACCCTGGTGTGTCTTTTGGCTTCTTTTCTGTTTGAACATATTGAACTTTAGTGCTTGTTTGCAGTGGCGTAGCTAAGGAGCTGTGGGCCCCGATGCAAGTTTTACAATGGGGCCCCCCAAGCACTCTATACATAACAATTTATACGGCGCACCAAAATCTGCCAATGGCAACTACAGTGTCAGAGGTGCAAGAACAGGAAGGGGAACAGTTTGTTAATGATTACCACTTTTCAAAGTATCTACAGAAGTCATTATTATGAGCATAGGACCAATAGAGAGCTAATTCTGTAGTTAAGGGAGGGCCCTTCGGGGCCCCTCTGGCCCAAGGGCCCCGATGCGGCCGCTACCTCTGCACCCCCTATTGCTACGCCCCTGCTTGTTTGACAGGATGAGAATTTAAATATACTAACTTGGTGCTGACCTACAGTGCTTTGTTGTCCAGTGTAGGTGAACTTTCATACTACATGGAGGTGGCAAAATTGTTAAAGGACACCCAAGGTGACATGTGACATGATGAGATAGACATGTGTATGTACAATGCCAAGCACACAAATAACTAGGTTGTGTTCCTTTTTTTCTTTCTCTGCCTAAAAGAGTTAAACATCACCTATGCAAGTCACAGTTTCCATCCGGGTCAGGACTGGGTTGGACTGGGTCAGACTATAGCATAACCGTCAATGATAAGTAATTACAGCCATAAAATACTTTCCTGTCAGTAATTAGCTTCTGAGAGCAGGAAAGAGATAAAAAGGGTCAATAATTCATACATTTGAGCTCTAGCATACTTCAGTGAAGGTGTCATTGAGCAGAGACAATGAAACAGTAAAAACCTAAAACTAAATTTAAATATAAAATAAAACTGTGGGATATCTAAAAAATACATTTTTAGGAGAAGGAGGACAGATACAATTGTTTTTCTTATCAGTTTATTTTTTACCTTGGATGTCCTTTAAATGATTGGCTAATCAAAATTGGATGTGTATACCAGGCTTAAAACCTGTAGTTGAATTTAGAATAAAGAACTTGAGATGAGAAAAAATTGTCCAAACAAGTTCTTTATTACACCGCCAGGTAAGATAATGTTTGCCCGTCAGTGCAGTGACAATTGAATCAGGTGATTTTAAAATAGCCTGGTTTTCACACTTAAAAGGGTTCTTTCGCGAATGAGGAAAAAAATAAAGTGGTTTATGCATAAACTATTAAACATCCTTCTAAAATAGTGTAAAAAGTTTTTTAAAAAATGAATGGTTTCATCAATACAGTATGTATTGTAAATAGTGACGGATGAGGGCTGGGAGGTGTAATGGATTGCGGAGATGCCGCCGCGCGGTCTGGCAGCGAGGCGGCTGTCTCCGCGTTCAGACCGGCGGTTTCTGCACAGCAGCATGCGTCTGGTTTGTCTGAGCCTTCTAGTGCACACAGATGGAGAGCTACACACGCGCGCGCACTGGGAGGCAGGACCTTTATGCCAGTAGGAGAGGGATCAGCTGATCCCAGCGCAGCTGTTGATTGGCTGAGTGGCGCTAGGCGGTGCTGAGGAGCGCTGCACTATATATAGATCTCACTGGTCAGTCTCAGGTTGTCTGCCGTTGCGAATCAGTCAGATCTCACAGTGTGTTAGAACCAGGTGGACCTGGGAATTCACACTTAGCCAGATTACGCTTGTGTTATACTTTAGACCAGTTCCGGGGTGTTGTGACCAGGGACCTCACACCCAAGCTTAGGGTTACTGTGGCATTGTTGTGTTATACTTTAGACCAGTTCCGGGGTGTTGTGACCAAGGACCTCACACCCAAGCTTAGGATTACTGTGTCATTGCTGTGTTATACTTTAGACTAGTTCCTGGGTGTCGAGACCACGGACCTCACACCTCAGACTAGGACTCTGCTCTATTTCTGTTATGACTATTTGCTCTGTCGACCTCTCTATTGCTTTCTGATTCAGTACCTCTGCATATCTGCCTACCTGTTGCCAGACCCTGCCTGTACCCGGTTACCGAATCAGCCTTCTGTCTCTGTACCTTATCTGCTCGTGTGTTGCCGACCTGGCCTGCCCGACCTTCCAGGCTGTCACTCACCCCTTGAGTGCTCAGTCTATCTGTACTAGCAGTGACACAATTCCACCAAGTGTCAGTTGCAACTAGGGCTCCTGCTCCTCAGAGAGTCCGGCCGGTTAGCAGCCAGTGGCCTCTTCCCCTGGAGTCCCCTGGCTGCAGTACAGTCTATATCTGATATCCAGATATCCCTGGTTGCCAGGTTCTCACTGTTCCGTCTCTCAAGGAGATAGTCCCTGCACTTTCCAGAGCCACCTGCCTCTCAGGTGGTTCTCGTCTAAGCTGCCTGTATCTCCAGCCTCACGGTAGATAGCCTACAGTTACACCAAACACTTACACTTTATTAGGTGTCCAGAGGTTAGTCATACTTGTATTATTGGTGATTCTGCAGATCATCCATAATCAAGTATACATCTGTATTATTGATGATTCTGCAGATCATCAATGATCAGATTCTCTCTGTGTGCTGACACCGATCGTTACAGAAAGGCCAATCCATTTGTTAGGGGTGTTTTTTGTTTTTTTTTTACTTTCTTGTCACAACCATAACTGCTGCCTACCTATAGTTTTCAGTGGTATAACCCACTTTTACCAGGAATCACCATTATAACCCTAACAGCTGAGCTAAGCTGAGCTGCTCAATATATTTGTTTACATTGTTGCTAGGCAACCAAACCTCAGTGCAGAGACTCGTTTGTGAAAAGAGTCATAAGCTGCTGAGAGAATCAGTCCCATCTACACCATATGATTCTTTGTCAGATTCGATTCAATTTGATTCGATTCATTGATTTGATTCAATCTGACATGTCCGATTCATGATTCGATTCAAATTGAATCAAATCATGAATCGGACATGTCAGATTGAATCAAATCAAATTGAATCGAATCTGACAAAGAATCATATGGTGTAGATGGGACTGATTCTCCCAGTAGCTTAAAGAAAACCTGAACTGAAAATTTAAAGTCAAAATAAACATACACAAGTCATACTTACCTCCTGTGTAGTCTACCCTTCAATCTCTTTCTCCTCTCCTGCGTCCTGTTTGTCCACTGTGATCAATGAAATTTTCCATCCTCCATTTTGAAAATAGCCATTACCCCATAACAGCTTCCTGGTCAGCACACAGTTAAACTGTAACATCGCCCACTTGAGCCATAGGGAAACATGGACACATCAGTTCTCCTCTCAACTGTAACTGACAGCAACTGATATATTTCAGTTCTGACAAAATGTTGTCAGAACTGGAAGGGATCACTGTAATAGGAAAATGGTGAGCTTCTGAGCTTACTCGGTACATGTTCTCTTTAAGACTCTTTTTACAAACTAGTCTCTGCATGGGTCTGGTTGCCTAGCAACAATGTAAACACATATTGAGCAGTTCAGTGGAGCTCAGCTGTTATAGCTGTCAGGGCTATAACGGTGATTCCTGCTAGAAGTGGGTTATACCACTGAAAACTATAAGTAGGCAGCAGTTATGGTTGTGAAAAGAAAGTAAAAAAAACACCCCTAACAAATGGATTAGCCTCCCAGTCCTTCATACATCACTATTTACAATAAATGTTGTATTGATGAAACAATTCATTTAAAAAAAAAAACTTTTTACACTATTTTAGAAGGATGTTTAATAGTTTATGCATAAACCACTTTTTATTTTTTTCCTCATTAGCGAAAGAACCCCTTTAATGTTGGTGTATTTTGTAATTATATAGGTGAAGCAATAAGCAACATTAGAAATGTATTTACTGAAACTGATTGGGAAATACATGTCTAAGCATATTTTTTAGGAACTTGCTAATTTGGCTGTTTAGAAAATTTTTGCATGCAAGTCATTTCCTGCATTTGCTGTTGAGAAATGACTAAATAACATAAATAATCCTCTAGTTACAATGTGTGAGGATTTCCATATTATGAAACGTTACAAAACTACATGCTAAAGATAGAATATTGGTAAAGTGGGAATGAGCAGATTTTGAATAAAAATATTATTAACCATTTCCCTACCACAGGTTATGTCCCCTTAAAAACGACTGTCATTTTTACATTTCACGCTCCTCCCATTTATTTTCCAATAACTTTACCACTACTCATCACACCTAAAAGATCTGTATCTTGTTTTTTTTTTTTTTTTTGTCAGGACAAACTAGGCTTTCTTTGGGTGGTTATTTTATTTTGTTTGCATTTAACCACTTCAGGATTCTGCGTACGCATAAGTACGCCCCTGAATCCTGAAGTGGTTTCCATGGAAGCGGCCGTTCCATGTCAGTTCACGGAGGGTGTCTCCGTGAACACCCTGCGAGCCTCCGATCACGGCTCGCAGGGTAAATGTAAACACGCGGGGAAGATCTTCCCCGCTGTTTACATACATACGGCGCTGCTGCACAGCAGCGCCGTAGAGGAGATCGGCGGTCCCCGGCCACTGATTGGCCGGGGATCGCCGGCATCTGATAGGCTGAAGCCTTTCTGAGGCGGCGCAGAACGGATTTCCGTCCTGCGCCGCTCACAGGGGGAGGGAGGGAAGGGGAAGGAGGCCAGAAAGCGCTGCGGAGGGGGGCTTTGAAAAGTGCAAACAGCGATCAGACCCCTCCCAGCAGGACATCCCCCTAGTGGGGAAAAAAGGGGGGAAGTCTGATCGCCCTGGCTGCTATCTGATCTGTGCTGCGGGCTGAAGAGCCCCCGCAGCACAGATCAGCAAAACCACCCGGAACCCGGAAGTGGTTAAATTAAGTCCCTAGTACAATGCATGGTGACAGTATATATATATTTTGTATCGTACACTATCATTGATTGCAAGCCCTTATTTGCAACAATAACAGTAATACATATGGCATACATATTTCAAAAGCTGAGTCCCTAAAGTATTATCTTATGTATTCCCTATTTATTTATTCTCTTTTTTTTTTTTTTTTTTTACAAGTGTTTTATTTTGGTACAGAGTATATGTGTCATGTCTTCACTTATACACGTGTGCCTCAGGAATATGCAAAGGTAAGCAGGCAGTTAAACCTCCCTCTTTTGCCGAATAAAGAGACCAATTAGATGTCTGTAGTGTTATTGGCAGTGATAAAAGGCAAGGTGAAATTAGGAGATAAACAGAAAGAATATATGCAATAAGCACCTGTGGTTATAATACATACAGACAGCAAACACATCATATAATATGACAGGCATATAGCAAGTATGTATATACAGTATAACACTAAGATTGTCACAATACGAACTAAACAGCATGAACAAGCATCATTGATAGTATGGTACTGTATGGTACTGATAGAATTCTTCTTAACATAAGCATATCACATAGTACAATATAGCTAACATTTAAACTGCTGCTAACATCATGAACATACTGTTTACCCAAATGCTTCTATGAACAGTTCTAATGATAGCAGTGTCCTTACCAGCACTGCAATCACTAGGGATATGGCAGAATAGCAGCTCTATACAAGATATGTGCTGGCTCACAGAATCTCTTCACAGAGTAAATTCTCCTCAGAGCACTAGCAGTGGGTGTGTACCAAATGTGATGTTAAAGTAGGAGTTACAATAGAAAAACAAGCTGTGATTAGTTGGTCTCTAGGTGGTGCTGGTTACGCAGCAACACTAACATTTAGCTGTACAGTGTCTAAAATCTTCTTGGCATATCGAAAGGCATGACAGTATGAAAATAACAATGTTATTGCCTTTGATTAAGTTTGTCGATAAAAAGAATTCTCGTGATATGGGCCTCAACCCTAAAAGACCCCCAAATTCTATTCATTTGTTTCACATAGTTAAAATTATACCCTATATACATAATCAGATAGCTTTTTGGGTACACAGCAGACTATAAACCACAAGTATTACCAATGGCTTTTTCAAAACTAATTTTGTCACCAAATTTAAAAGTGTCAGACTTTCTTATAAAAGCCTCTGGAGCTTCAGAATATTCAAAAAGTCACAAATGTTACCATACTGAAAACTAGAGACCCAGGCCTACTTGATTTAGCTATTTTTTAACATTTGGACTTATGCGGTTTTGCTGAATTTTGAGAGAGGTTTTTTTTTCACATTGTTACTAAAAAAATTTCACATGACATAGGCCTCAACTTTAAAACACTCACTCAAAATTTGAATTTCTTGTTTGTCAGTGTTAAAATGATACACCACCCTGTCACCCGTAGGACTCCCTGGAGACTAAACGAGTCACTGCTTATTGACCCAATTACACGTACTGAAACCCTTGATGCCTTATCCCACTATTTTGATCAAAATGCCCCTGAAGACACTTTACCTATGAATAAGTGGTTAGCTCATACAGCTTTCATAAGAGGTAAATTAATTCAAATTTCCACCCACATCAAAAAACAACGTTCTGAAAACTTTTTACGCCTCTCATATAAACTTAGAAGATTAACTTTACTAAACCAAACCGAGCCTTCTAGATATCTAAGTAAGCTAATAAGAGACATACAATTGGAACTGGATCTTGTACTATCCAGGAAAGTTGAAAAAGCTTTGCGGTGGACTAAAGCCAAATCCTACCGCTATGCTAATAAAGCAGGCACCCTTCTGGCTCATGAACTTCGCCAGCAGGAAAAAATTAATCACGTATACAAGATTAGGACCCCTGAAGGCAATATTACGGCTGACCCAGCTAAAATCCACAAAATCTTTCACGCATATTATTCTCAATTATATAGCCCTCCAGCACAGCATGATACTGTAATGATCCGCTCTGCTGTCTGCACAGACAGACAGCTCTTTGACCATTTTGTAGGTCTGCCCGTGCTGCAGGTCCCTGGAAAGGAGACCTGTCTTCACTCTGCAAGTTTCAGAGTTGCTCTGCTGGTGAGGAATTTGCATCCACTTGTCATGCAAATTGCTTAGCTGCTTCCTTTGATGGCTTGCAGTATAAATACTTTTTGCTCCCAGAATTCCATGCTGGTCATAGAGGTTTGTTCCTGCAACTTACCTGGAGTCTCAGCCTTTGCAAATTGTTTGCTAAGATTATCTTAGAGTAATTCCTTGGGAGTGCACTAGCATTCCTTCTAGCATAGTCAGGTTGTAATTATCTGTATTGCCTATTCTGTCTTGTCTTGTCCTTGCGATTGCACGGTCGCCAGCGGTTGGCCATAGTGAATCGTTATGTCTGTTGGGATCGCATTCGCCCTAGCGGTAGTGGTGGTGGTTCCTTCTGTACTCTGTCTTAGGGGTGCAAGCCAGAGCAGCGGTTGCTACTGGTTGCTCCATCTGTCTGTCTGGATCGCATCCGCCCTAGCGGTAGTGGCGGTGGTTCCTTCTGTACTCTGTCTGGGAGTGTAGGCCAGAGCTGCGGTTGCTACTGGTTACTCCTTCTGTCTGTCTTGTCTGGAACGAACGCTTGCTGTAGGCTCGGTGAGGTAACAGTTTAGCAAGCGTTCGCGTTCTCTAATCATTTTCGTGTTATTTTGGTTAGTTAGGGTGGCACGCTTGTCACTGGGCACTTAACGCGCGGTGACTGTTGCGAATGAGTGCGGAGTTCGCGTTTAGCTAGCGTTTGTTATTTTCTTTGGGGTTCTGATCATTGTTGTTTGCTGTGTCTTTCTCGCTACGCTTGTGCTCTGTCTCTACTCGGTCTTGTGTCACTGTTGGCAATCGCCACTCTTGCAATTGCATTCCCACTTGGTTTCCGCTGTTGTGTGTTTACCGTCGCCGAGTGGCGACTAGATTGGTGGAAGCACATACATTCTGTCTCTGTGCTCACTTTTCTCTCTGCATTGCACCAAAGCTGGGTTCTATTGTTTAATAGGCATGTGGAGGACTTCCGCAGTGTCAGCGCACATCTTGTGCACTGACCACAGAGATAATTCCGCAATCATTACATATACCAATAAAATTAACGAGTTTTTGGGCCAAGTCCATCTCCCTGCAATCACACCTGAGGCACTAGTATCTCTCAATAACCCTATCTCTGAGCTAGAGGTAACCAAAACAGTACAAAAACTAAAGTTACACAAAGCCCCAGGCCCAGATGGTCTCCTCGCTCTGTATTATAAAAAATGCCTTCCACATCTCATTACCCCACTGACACGAGCTCTAAACTCATTACGAAAACTGAAGCACGTCCCCCTGAATTTCTGGCCTTTAATATAACCATCATTCCTAAACCGCGCAAAGACCCCCTCAACCCAATCTCCCTTTTAAACGTAGATTATAAAATATTAACAGCCATAATGGCAGCCCGTCTTAATACATTTCTTCCTTGTTTAGTCTCCAGGGATCAAGTGGGCTTTATCCCACATAGACAGGCCTCCGATAACCTTAGGAGGAATTTTAATATTATCACACATGCTCAAAGAACAAAAACACCTCTGGTATTACTGGCCTTAGACCTTGAAAAGGCCTTCGATACTGTAACCTGGCCATATATGTTTGAGATCTTCAAGAAAGTGGGGATACATGGGAATTTTTTTGGCTTACATTACTGTACTCCTCCCCTCAAGCCACATTGAAATTACCAGGCACCTCTTACTAACCCATTAATATCTCCCATGGCACAAGACAGGGTTGCCCTCTGTCACCCGCTATTTTTGCACTAGTTATGGAGCCACTTGCGGAACGAATTAGGTCCCACCTAGATATCTTGGGATATACTATCTCACCTCATATCTCAAAATTGAGCCTATTTGCGGATGATGTCCTTCTTACACTCACCAACCCCATGGTTTCGATCCCCAAACTTCTGAAGACCTTTTGCTCATTTGGTTTAATTTCAGGCCTGCAACTTACCGTATTTTTCGGAATAGAAGACGCACTTTTTCTTCCCCAAAAATGAGGGGGGAAAGTGGGTGCGTCTTATATTCCAAAGATGCGGTAAATGTGGCCCCGGAATATACTTACCGGATCCTGTCGCCGCGATCCTCTCCTCTTCGTCTGGCTCTCTTCATCCCAGGACATCTTATCAGTCACTGTGAAGGTCTTCAGAGCCCCAGCTGCCCGTGCTCCTCTTCGCTGCAGTCTTCGTATAGACTGCAGCCTTGCGGTATACATGTGCTGCCGCCGCCATCCTTCGTAGTTACGGCGTCCTCCTCCGATGTCCTCCCTAGTTACAGCGTCCTCCCCGGCGTCCTCCCTAGTTACAGCGTCCTCCCCGACGTCCTCCCTAGTTACAGCGTCCTCCACCAACGTCCTGCCTAGTTACAGTGCCTCTGACATCACGCGCACACGTGCGCCGCTGATCAACCAGCAGAGGGCACTGTAACTAGGAAGTACGTCAGAGGAAGATGCTGTAACTAGGGAGGATGTCGGGCGAGGATGCTGTAACTAGGGAGGACGTCGGGGAGGACGCTGTAACTGGGGAGGACGCTGTAACTAGGGAGGACGCCGTAACTAGGAAGGATGGCGGCAGCAGCACATGTATACAGCAAGGCTGCAGTCTATATGAAGACTGCTGCGAAGAGTAGAGCGGGGAGCTGGGGCTTTGAAGACCTTCAAAAAGGATGACAGGATGTCCTGGGATGAAGAGACAAGGAGACTGCAGCTGAAGAGGAGCGCAGCAGCTGGGACCCTGAAGACCTGCATCCTGAATGACGGACACCCTCTGATGAAGAAAGCCAGATGGGGGAGGAGAGGGTCGTGGCGACAGGATCAGGTGAGATGTTTAATCAGGGTTTAGCCAGTGTAGTGTATTTGGTAGTGGCAGAAGGGGTTGGTTAGTGTAGTGTAGTGTAGTGTAGTGTAGTAGGTGGTTACAGCAGCAGGGGTTAGTTAGTGAAGTGTAGTGTAGTGTACTGGGGGCAGCAGGGGTAAGTGAAGTGAAGTGTAGTGTGGTGTAGATGGGCAGTTTAGCTAAGATAGTGACAGTTTAGGGAGAAAGGGTCCATAAGACGCCCCTGCACCATAGACGCACCTAGGATTAGTTTTTTTTTTTTCTCTCTGATTTTTGCCCCCTAAACCTAGGTGCGTCTTATATGCCGGAGCGTCTTATATTCTGAAAAATACGGTAATATTGAAAAATCAGAAAATATGTTCTGCAACTATACTAAAGATATGGGCAGAATGATGGCCTCAGTTTTCCGTTTCCAGTACCAATCTCACTTTATCCAATACTTGGGTGTTAAAATATGGAATGATGTATCGCAAGCATATAAGTGGAACTATAGATCCCTGGTGCAAGAACTTTTGACCCTCCTGTCCCAATGGGATTTCCCTCATCTTTCCTGGCTTGGAAGAGTCACAGCTATAAAAATGACGTGGCTACCAAAACTTACTTATTTATTTAGAGTTTTGCCCATTCAGGTGCAAGCCTCAGATTTACAAAAAGCTTTATTTAAATTTATCTGGAGGGACAAGCGTCCCCGAATCTCAAGAAAAACTATGTACTGGCACAGGAAGGATGGGGGGCTCTCAGTCCTTCACTTGAAACGTTATTTTAACTCTTCCCAACTGGCCTACCTACCACTAATCTATGCGGGCTCCCATACCCTATTCGGGTTTACTTGGAGAATGCTCTCCTTTCCCCAATTTCATGGAAGGGTGCCCTATGGGCTAAAAAGCCTCTCCCTGTGGCTATAGCGAAGGAATCTCCCCTAACAGCCCACACGCTAACTATATGGCGTAGATGTCGCTTTAAATTAAGATTACAATCCCAGCTATCTCCCCTGACTGAATTTCTTCAGAGCCCAGATTTCTTACCTGGTCAAGAATCATGAGCATTCCAATGGTGGCAATCCCGGGAACTAACATCTCTCGGGGGTCTGCTGGTGAGAGGAAAACTTTGTACCTTTAACCAGTTAATCGCTGAGAAAAATATACCAGCCTCGGAAATCTTTAGAGCCTCCCAGATTTTCCACTATTTTAGCTCTATGGCGAGCCCAGACTATGAAATTCTGCAGTCCTCCTTTGAAAACATTTGTTTCAATGACCCACTACGTAAAGGTATACTATCCTTTCTGTTTTGCACCTTTAACCAACCCCCTCACAACTATAAATTTCCATATATGTTAGACTGGGAAAAGGCACATTACTAACTACTGAACAATGGTCGCAATGCTTAGATACTCTCTCCAGGGGAAGGCTGCAGACCTCTAACTTAGAATCCTCTCTTAAGGGGCCCATACACAATAACGATTTTCCCGCCGATATACAGCAAATTCGATCACTGTGATTGAATCTGCTGTGAAATCGTTGCGCAAATGCTGACAGAACGAAATCAATCGTTCCCGTCGATGCCCGTCAATCCGTCTGTGTGGAAGATTTTTCTCGATCACCGGCGGGTCGGGAGTGCGTCGATAGCGGCGTTCGAATGCCCGACGACAATACAGCGGAGATACATTAACTGTTCCGGCCGGCGCGACTCCCCCGGTCTCCGCTGTCTTCTTCTCCGCTCCAGGGCTGCAGCTTCACTGAACTTCCTGTCCCAGCAGGAAGTTTAAACAGTAGAGCGCCCTCTACTTTTTAAACTTCCCCTGGACAGGAAGTTCAGTGAAGCAAGCCAGCTGGACCGGAGACCAGTGCGCAGAAGAAGACAGCGGAGACCGGGGGAGTCGCGCCAGCCAGATCAGGTAATGTATACCTGGCGGGCAGCGGCAGCTCCACAGATTGTGATCGGTTTCATGCTGAAATCGATTCACAATCTGTTTGCAGTAAAGGCAGCCATTCGATCCCTCTCTGATCAGATTCGATCAGAGAGGGATCTATCTGTTGGTCGAATCTGATGGAAAATCGACCAGTGTATGGCTACCTTTAGGCTTTTGCATAGATCATATCTGGACCCTGTCCATCTCCACAAAATTGACCCAACCCTCCCCACCCATTGTTTCAGAGGCTGTACCACTGCTGGCTCAACTTTTCATACATGGTGGACCTGTCCAAAGGTCTCATAATTCTGGTCTAAGCTAACTAGAAAGATTTTCCCCACGTCTAATTAAGGACCCTAAGGTTTATTTGTTAGGCCTAAAGCCCCCGAGACTCAAAAATTCACAACATAGACTTTTACAGTTTATTCTAGTAGCTGCTAAAACTTATATAGCTTCTCAATGGCTACAACCTTCTCTCTCTTTAGCAGTTTTAGAACAAAGTATAGATCATATAATGCTATGTGAGCGCCTCAATGCCTTAATTAAAGATACAATGGATCAATTTACCAATATATGGAAACCATGGGTGGAGCTTAGAGGGAAACCTTAGCTTCCCAATGGTTTTGGAGGCCTAAAATCCATGCCCCACGTGCACAGGAGGGTCTTACCAGAATAATTAGGACCAACATAACCTCACAATGCCCAATTGTAGCCCTTACCCCTCCCCTTTGGTGCTACCATCACCATTTCTCTAGCTATATATTTGTATTCTAGCTACTTTAACCCAAGTCCCCTTTATAGTATAGTATTATTTGTTCTTGAATGTATGGTTATTTACCATGTATGTTTATGTTTGTTTATGTTTATATTATCTTTGTAATATATATACCTGCAATGGAATGTGAACTTTTATGCTCTTTAATGGTATATCACCCTGCCCATGTTGGGCAGTGGTGAAGATTTGGCTGCTATGTACCAATTTATTTCTTCAAAATAAAATTTATTTGAAACTAAAATGATACACCATAATCGGATAGATTTTTGGGCACACAGCAGACTGTTGATTACAAGTAAGCCAATGGCGTTTTCAAGGACATTTTTTTCACCAAAGGTAATAGTGTCATTCTTTCTCATCAAAGCCGCTGGAGCATCAGAACATTCAATAAAAGTCACAAATGTCACCATTCTGAAAACTAGAGACCCAGGCCTACTCAGATATTGTTATTTTGTAACATTTGGACTTATGCGGTTTTGCTGAATTTTGACCATAACTTTGAAAATGGTAATTTTTTTTACAATTTTTTTCATTTTGTCACTAAAAAGAATTCACATGACTTAAGCCTCAGCCCTAAAGCACCCTAAATTCTTATGTCTCTCTTGTAATTCCTTCTTTGCAAAGCCACTGCTCATTCAAGTCAAGCCATAAATGACACCATTCTGAAAACTAAAGACCCAGGCCTCTTCAGATATTACTATTTTGTAACATTTGGACTTATGCAGTTTTGTTGAATTTTGACCATAACTTTAAAAATAGTATTTTTTAATATATGGTGTTTTTTCAGTTTGTCATTAAAAAGTATTAACATAACACAGGCCTCGGCCCTCAAACACCCCAAATTATATTATCTTGCTTGTTACAGTTAAAATGATACACTATATACATGATTAGATAGCATTTTATGCACACAACAGACTGTTAACCAAGAGTAACATCAATCGATTTGGGGTTTTTCTAGGCCATTTATGTCACCAAATATTATAGTGTCATTCGTTCTTAGCAAAGTGTACTGAGGGCTTATACTATATTTTTATTTTAGGAGGCAACTTGTTAGACTAAGGCCTGGTCATAGAGAGTGGATAACCTTATTCACTGAGTTTTCACCAAAATCAAGAACAGCAAGGTCTTTAAACATTAGACACAAAGACATTGGTACTCACAACTGAAGAAATCAGAAGCTTTACCCTCCCTGGCGGTAAGCCCGAGCTGAGCTCGGGCTATGCCGCGCAGGGGGAGATCTCAGCCCCTGGTGGGGCGATTTTTATGCTGTAAAGTGCTGTGCGTGCAGCCAGCACTTTGCTAGCCGCGCGCACAGCTTGATCGCCGCCGCTCTGCGGCGATCGGCCGCACGCAGCGGCGAAAGAGGGCCCCCCCCACCAGAGCCCTGCGCTGCCCGGACCAATGAGTTTCGGGCAGCGCTATGGGCTGGATCGGGTGTGCCTGACATCAGGACGTCGGCTGACGTCCATGACGTCATCCCGATCTTCGCCATGGCGACAGGAGAAGCCAAACAGGGGAACGCGTTATATACGCGTTCCCCTGTTTGCTATTGATGCCGGCGACGATCGCACTAGAGGGACACATGCGCCCTCTAGTGGTGTTTCATGTAGCTACCACTCTGGTAGCTTTACATGAAACAAAAAAAATTTAAAAAAAAAAAAGGATTTTTGCCAATTTGGCAAAAAAATTTAACCGCCAGGGAGGTTAATCTATTTAGCCAAACCAGAGGCCAGAAGTCAGAGGATGGTCGTATGCTAGAGTTCAAAAACCAGGCAAGAGGGTGGTTGTGTTCCATGCCAGAGGTCAGAGGGTGGTTGTAATATATGCCCAGGGCCGGCCCGCCCATGAGGCGGGGTGAAACTTTTGCCTCATGCGGCACTTTTGGGGGGGGGAAGCACCCGCCCATCCGTGGGTGTGTGGGGCCGTCCGAGCTGGAGGGGATAGCGGGCAGGAAGGGGGTATTGGGCCTAGCGGCGAGGAGGGGGGTCAGACCCCCCTCCCTCACCTGGGTCCCCCATCCTCCGCTCCCCTCCAGCTTTAAAGAGTTAAGTTGCCGCCGCTATTGTAAGAGGCACGGGCGGGGATCACTCACCTTTTCCGCGTTCCAACGTGCACTCCACTGACGTCACTTCCTGCTACACCGCCCACTGTATTGTAAGTGGACGCGTTACAGGAAGTAACGTCAGTGGAGCGCACGTTGGAACGCGGAAAAGGTGAGTGATCCCCGCCCGTGCCTCTTCCAATAGCTGTGGCACCTTAACTCTTTAAAGCTGGAGGGGAGCGGAGGACGGGCGACCCAGGTGAGGGGGGGGGGGGTCCGACCCCTCTCCCCGCCGCTAGGCCAATACCCCCTTCCTGCCCGCTATCCCCTCCAGCTCGGTGGCCCCTTACACCCACGGCTTCGAGGGGGGTGCGATTTCTTCAAAGTTTGCCTCAGGCGGCAAAAAGTCTAGGGCCGAGCCTGTAAATGCCAGTAGTCAGAAATCAGAGAGTGATTGTAATCCATGCCAGAGGGTGGTCATATTCCAAACCAGAGATCATAAATCAGAGGGTGGTTGTATTCCAAGTCAGAGGATGGTTGTAACCCATGACAGAGGTCAAAGGGTGGTCGCAATCCACGCCAGAGGTCACCCAAGTTCAGTCTAGTGTGCGTATGAGGCTTTAGTATTAAACAGGAATATCAACTTAATTGCTGATTATATCACCAATGGGAAATTGGATACTAGCTTTAGCGGTTTGTGGCTGGGTATGGTATTTAACATCGCCACTATTTACACCTTTCTCAAAGCCTGACAGTGATAGTTCTTTTGTAATATTAACCATATGCAGCTGGACCTCACTTCTGACTTCCATGAAAGCCAAAGCTTTTCATCATTGGCATCATTAGCATATACTGTACTTCAGAACGTTCAGCTTCCTTCCTTTCAAGTTCTACAGCCACGTTGTTAAACATTTTTCCTGCTGGACTTCATTTCAAATACATATTTTCCTATTTTGCTGGTGTTAAATGCATTGCACACAGCCTGTGTTGAAGCGGAATTCTCATTAATAGTCCAATACTTTTACACAGCCTCTATAAAGCTACCTTTTGACAATTATTATTATTATTAATTTATAAAGCGCCAACATATTCCGTGGCGCTGTACAAAGTAAGAAACAAACATGGGGTACATAATACAGACAATAGTGTACACTAATATACAAGATACATAATTAGTGACAAAATACAAAAAATGATACAGCATACAGAATACAAAATACAGAAGTGGTAATGACAATGTTAAAAGTAACATGATGAATAAAATGTATAATTTCCAAGACACAAAAGGGGGAGAGAGCCCTGCCCTTGCGAGCTTACAATCTAAAGGGAATGGGGGGAAACAAGAGGAGGGATAGTATACGATAAAATATATAAAGGCAGTGTGTTTTAGGATACCTAGTAGGAGTGCAATTTGGTCTTAGGACAAAGGGAAGTGGCTTAAGGTAGCGCATATGCTTGTCGGAACAAATTAGTTTTTAGAGAGCGTTTAAAAGTAACAAAGGTTGGTGAGTGACGGATGTGTTGTGGGAGGGCATTCCAGAGATGGGGTGAAGCGCGTGCAAAATCTTGTAAGCGTGAATGTGAGGAGGTGATTCTAGAGGAGGACAACAGAAGATCATGTGCAGATCTGAGATTGCGATTGGGTTTGTATCTGGAAATTAATGAGGATATGTACCGAGGAGAGAGACAATTGCATCGAGTGCGCATTTTGACCGTAATTTCTATGATGAGCTTTCTCTATGGTCTGCTTAAAGGACCAGCTCTGAAAGTGTTTGGCCAGAAAGACCAACTAAGAAGGTATTGGACTGAAACAATATAATTTAAGAGGAAACTTAAGTCAAATAAACAAAAGATTTTAACTTACATGGGGCTTCTTCCAACCCCCTGGACTCGTAATGTGCCCACGTCGTGCTCCTGATCCAGTCGGCGGCTACTGCGTGGCCCCCAAGCTGCGCGCACTCTGGTCACACACACCCTCCCGGGAGCGTTCTGCGCTTGCACAGTAGCCATTTTCAGCTTTGCGGAGGTTGCCGCTGCTGGTTGGAGGGGATCAGGAGGACATCGTGGGCACAGTACAAGTTCAGGAGGCCGGATGAAGTCCCAGGTGATTTAAAATGTTTTTTTTTTTGTCTCTGCGTCCTCTAGTCCGGCCCCCTGAATTGATAGTACACTGGATCCGTCCTATTTAAGAAACACAGACTTTGATTAATTAAACCCAATTCCAATTAAGGCCACCTGCCTGCATATATAGGTGCACCTCCCCCTTCATCCCTCACTTTTCACTGTGTTTCTTAACCTATAGAACACAGGCTGGATTTCTTTTACAGATTTAGGCTAAGGGTCCTGTGTTGTAGTCGTTAGGACCCTTAGACCTAGGCCAAGTACTCTGCGTGCAGCATTAGCTACAAATGGTGGGCTAGCATGGAGATGTGGCTCTTAGCAATAGATGTTGTGGGGTGTATTACCTTTGAATCTATTGACTGTGCCTGTGTGACTGTTGGGACAAACGGCAGTTGCCTTTCGGATGCTGGGCTGCGCATTGTCGGCATCTCCGGAGTGAGTGACACGTGTGGGGAAGCACTTCTGGGTCACGCAGTCTACTTCAGTCTACTTCACAGTGCACGCGAGAAGGCCGACACTCCCACCGCTGGCAGGGTGAGCGGAAGGGAGGGTCTCTGTGGCAGAGGGGAAAAACGCCAATAATAATCATGGCGGAAAAGACGCTCCTGGTGGGGTGGAGCCAGCAGGTGCGGTGAGTTTATAAATCAAGCTCACATTCAGGAGTGCTCTTGCAGGGAGGATGGAGGCACAAAGCATACCTCCTGCAGAGCCTTCTAAAAAAGGTGGATCGAGCCAAGCTATTAAGCAATCGGACTCTCTTCCACTGACTCAGGTAATATGTTTTTTATCTTCTACCTATCACTGCAGGTTTTATGTGTTAAGATAACTGATGGTCTGCTCTGATTTGTTTTTTTATTACAGAATACATTTACTGAAAAACAAATCTCATTGAAACATAAATCCAAATCTAACAGATGTAGTAATTGTAATGCTAAACTACCTGCAGATTGGAAGAAAGCTGACTGTCAGAAATGTTGGTTGACTTAGAAACGCAGGAATCTTCAAAGATTGGGAAAAACTTTCTAGATTCATTTACATCTGAAATGCAGCCCACCTTTAAGCTATTAAGGGGGGCTTTGTCTGACAGATCAGGTGGCAGGCCACAACAGGATGAGGTAAATCCTTAACCCTCTCTCTCCAAGGCTAGTGCAGAGATGGATGTTAGTTCATCTGATGATTCTAAATTTGAATTGGGTGAACAACTATCAGAACCAAGGTTCTAAAGATAAGGTTCAGAAGTTTATGTTTAGCGCAGATGAGACTTCAGAACTTCTTAAAGCAATTTATGACAGTGAACAGATTCCAGAGACAGTGACTGAGACCTCTGCACAGGACGTAATTTACAAAGGACTGGTGACACCAGTGGTTAGAGCCTTTCCTGTTCACAAATCACTAGATTGTATCATTGATGACCAATGGGAAAGTGTAATAGATTGCGGAAAAACCGCCGCGCGGACTGGCAGCAAGGTGGCTGATTCCGCGTCCAGCGCGGCGGTTTTCACGCACCAGCATGTGTCTGATGTGGCTGGGTCTGTTAGTTCCCACAGGTTGAGGAATACGCGCGCGCGCTGAGAGGCAGAACCTTTATGACAAACGAGGAGGGATCAGCTGACCAGGTTGGTCAGCTGATCTCAGAGCAAGTGGCTATTGGTTGATCGGTGATGGGTGGCGCCGGGGAGCGCCGCTCTATATATAGTTACTGCTGGTCAGTCTCAAGTTGTCTGCCGTTGCGAACACTTACGTGAAAGCACTCAGACCATAGTCAGATCCCACAGTGTGTTAGAACCAGGAGGACCTGGGAATTCACACTGAGCCAGATTACTTCTGTATTATAATTGTGTTATACTTCAGACTAGTTCCAGGGTGTTGAGACCACGGACCTCACACCCAAGACTAGGGATACTGTGTTATACTTCAGACTAGTTCCAGGGTGTTGAGACCACGGACCTCACACCCATGACTAGGGATACTGTGTACCATCGTATTATACTTCAGACTAGTTCCAGGGTGTTGAGACCACGGACCTCACACCCAAGACTAGGCATTGTTTGATATCTGTTATGACCTATTGCATTTCTGACTATCCCTCTGCTTTCTGATTCAGTACCTACGCATATCTGATTACCTGTTGCCAACCCTGCCTGCCTTTGGTTACCGAATCAGCCTTCTGTCTCTGTACCTTATCTGCCCGTGTGTTGCCGACCTGGCTTGCCCGACCTTGAGAGCTATCCCTCTCCATTGAGAGATTAGTCTCCAGACCTGCTTGTGACACCCACCTTCCAGGTGTCACTCAGTCACAGGGCCTTCCTGTTATTCAGCCTGGGGCTCCACCCCTTTGGATGTCTCAGGCTGCGGAAAGGTCTTTGCACTTCCCAGAGGGAGGTATTTCCCATACTGCCAAGGACCACCTGTTCCTCGGGTGGTCCCACTCAAAGTCATTACTGTTGCACCAAACACTCACACTATATAGGTGTCCAGAGGTTAGTTATACTTGTATTATTGGTGATTCTGCAGATCATCAATAATCCGGTATATATCTGTATTCTTGGTGATACTGCAGATCACCAATAATCAGATTCTCTGTGTGTGCTGACACCGATCGTTACAGAAAGCCCAGAAAAAAAGATTTCTAGTCCCAAAATCTTTCAAGCTCAGATTTCCTTTTAACGAGGCAGAAATTCAGAGATGGGATAAGTGCACAAAGCTGGATGCGGCACTTTATTATTATTATTATTATTATTATTTAATTTTTTTTATTTATATAGCGCCAACATCTTCCGTAGCGCTGTACATAATACAAACAAATAATGGGGAACAAATATACATAAGAAATACAAGACACTATACAGTCATGACATTGAATAGAATAAATACAAATACATACTTAGATGATGTGTAGTTAGTACATGTACATATGTTAAAATTACAGCAGTATGAGAAACACTAGGAGGAGGTCCCTGCCCTTGTGAGCTTACAATCTAGAGGGTAGTGGGGAGGAAACAAAAGGGAAGGAAACATAAGGATTAGTGGGTGAGCCAGTGTGCCTTCAATGCTGCCTATAGCAAATTATAGGCTTGTCTGAACAGGTGTGTTTTCAGAGTACGTTTAAAGGTTTCCAGATTCGTGGCATGACGAACTGGCTGAGGGAGAGAGTTCCGAAGGAAAGGGATAGCCCGTAAGAAGACTTGGATGCGAGAGTGAGAGGAGGTGACTAGGCTGGAGGACAAAAGGGTCTTCTGTGAGGAACAGAGGGTCCGGGCGGGGATCAATACTCTAAAGATGCTGACCTCTCCTTTGAGGATACTGGTGCCTTAAAGGACCCATTAGATAAAAAAAAGATTGAGGTTTTGTTCAAGAGGTCTTGGGAGACAATTTTCATTATGTTTAGACCCAACATGTCTTCTATTTGTGTGTCTAGAAATCTTATTTCCTGGGTGGACGAAGTTCTTGAGTCCTTTCCTGTGGTTTCTAGAGCCCTAGCTTTCATCTGTGATGCTCTAGTAGAGTCCATTAGAGGTATAGATAAAATTGCAGCTTTTGTAAATTCTAGCATAAGAGCAATTTGGCTGAGAACCTGGGAGGGGGAAATTACATCCAAAAGCAGGTAGTGTGCTATGAAGTTTGAAGGGAAGTTACTTTTTGGCAGAGACCTGGAGGATATTTTATCCAAATCAATAGACAAAAAGAAAAAATTCCCTGATAAATGGAGGAAAACCACTCCCAAGAGATATTTCCAGGGTAGGAATCCTATGTCACAGAAGGGGAAAAACCCTGAACAGAACAAGAAGTGGTCTTACTTTAGAGGTAGAGGCAGAGGGACAAATGGGTCCCAAAAACCAGTTTCGGGTCGGGGGGATGCTATTAAACTTTCTTCCTCAGTGGGAAAGTATTACTCAAAACAAATTCATATTAAATATAATAAAGTCGGGGTACAAACTTGAATTCAAGTAGCTTTAGGATTTCACAGGTCATTTTGAGGCATTTGGTTTCCAGACTACTCCTCACGGTTTAGGCCCCCTAAAATGCCAGGGCAGTTTAGGAACCCCACAAGTGACCCCACTTTAGAAAGACAACACCCCAAGGTATTCCGTTAGGAGTATGGTGAGTACATAGAAGATTTTACTTTTGTCAAAAGTTAGTGGAAATTGATTTTTATAGTTTTTTTTTCACAAAGTGTCATTTTCTACTAACAAAAAATTAAATCTTCTATGAACTCATCATACACCTTACGAAATACCTTGGTGTCTTCTTTCTAAAATGGGGTCACTTGTGGGGTTCCTATACTGCCCTGGCATTTTAGGGGCCCAAAACCGTGAGGAGTAGTCTGGAAACCAAATGCCTCAAAATGACTGTTCAGGGGTATAAGCATCTGCAAATTTTGATGACAGGTGGTCTATGAGGGGCCGAATTTTGTGGAACTGGTCATAAGCAGGGTGGCCTCTTAGATGACAGGTTGTATTGGCACTGAAGTGCAGGAAGCGCAGGATGTTCTCAAATCGCGACCTGGACATGGCAGCAGAGAACATGGGCATGTAATGTATTGGGTGCATAGACCAAAAAGACCGCAATACAATCTTTTTTGACTAGACCCATGTTAAGGGGAAGGCCCCAAAAAATTTTAAGTTTGGAAAATTGGAGTGGTTTCCATCGAAAAGGCTGAGCATGGTAGCTTCTCAGATTGGCGGTTGCGTATTGTGTGGCATAACAGTTGGTCTCAGCCACAATTAAGTCATAGACATCCACGGTGCAGAACAGATGAAAAAAGTCTAGGGCCGATCCTAGATTATCTGTCTTCACCTGGACTCCAGACTGGGCGGTGAAAGGGGGCCGTACGGGTGCCATGGAACCAGGGGATTGCCAATTGGGATTTGCCAGAACCTCTGGGAGACTATGGGTAGTACGGGCCCGTTTTGCTGGTGGCTGCGACCTGCGTCTTAATGCGAATGCCACCGAACCAGTTTCTACTACCAGGCTGGTACTCGCCACTTCACCAGGGTCTATTGTAGTACTGGTGCTAGGTCCAGGAGATGCTATGCTGCTGGTGCGTGCCTCACCAAGAAAACTCGGATCAGCGCTAGCACCACTCTGCTGCCCTTGAGTCTGATCCTGCGGTCAGTGACATGGGGTGTGGTACACCTGGCTCTAGCCGGGACCTCAACCTCGTCATTGCTATCTGACAGAGAGCCACTGCTGTTCACCGATTCGTATTCTGACCCGGATGATTCGTCGGATGAGGCTTCCCAATCGCACTCACCCCACTGGGCCAGAACCTCGGCGGCCTCTTCAGCGGAATACCCCTTTTTTGCCATGATGGACTGCTAAATTTAGGGGGTATTCCTCTGAGGTTACCCAGGAAAAAGAGCACCTACCTAGTAAAAGGGATTACTTGTGAAGTAGAAAGCTGTGATCACTGAGGTTTGATTAAAAAAAAATCAAAACTGATCTTTACAGTGCCACAGCTATTGTACGGTGTTTTTTTGCAGTGATCAGAAAAAAATTCTGTCACTGCGGTGGGGCGGGCTGAACGCAAGTGCAGGTGAACGATCAGGCCTGATCGGTCAAACACTGCATTTTTAGTGTATCCTAGTGACCCTAATCTAGATCTGACTGCGATCAGTAATGATCACTTACAGATACTATATAGTAGCAATGCTGATTAGCGACAGTGATGATGCTAATCCGCAACTAATTAGTGACTGCGGTGTGGTGGGCCCTAGCTAAATAACTGGCCTAACTGTTAACACTAGTGATACTAAAAAAGTGACAGTTTTCACTGATTACTGTTTTTAGATCACTAGGATAGTGACAAGGGGGTGACAGGGGGGTGACGGGGGGATCTGAGGGTGTGAGCGGGTGATCTGATCAGAAGCCCGCAGGGGGCAGATTAGGGCCTGGTCTGATGGGTAGGAGTGCTAGGGGGTGACAGGTGGTGTCAGGAGGTGATTGATGGGTGTCTCAGGGAGTGATTAGAGGGGAGAATAGATGCAATCAATGCACTGGGGAGGTGATCAGGGGGGTCTGAGGAGAGGGGTGGGTGTTTGGGTCCCCGCAAGGGGCAGATTAGGGTCTGATCTGATGGGTAGCAGTGACATGGGGTGACAGGGTGATTGATAGGGGATCAGTAAGTGATTACAGGGGAGAATATATGCAAGCAAGGCACTGGCGAGTTGATGAGAGGGGGTCTGAGGGCGATCTGAGGGTGTGGGCGGGTGATTGGGTTCCCGCAAGGGGCAGATTAGGGTCTGATCTGATGTCTAGCAGTGACAGGGGGTGACGGGATGATTGATAGTTGATCAGGGTGTGACTAGAGGGGAGAATAGATGCAAGCAATGCACTGGCGAGGTGATCAGAGGGGGGCTGAGGGCGATCTTAGGGTGTGGGTGGGTGATTGGGTGCCCGCAAGGGGCAGATTAGGGTCTGATCTGATGGGTAGCAGTGACAGGTGGTGACAGTGGGTGATTGATGGATGATCAATGGGTGATTAGAGGGGAGAACAGATGTAAATAATGCACTGGGGAGGTGCTCAGGGCGGGTCTGAGGGCGATCTGAGGGTGTGGGCGGGTGTTTGGGTGCCTGCAAGAGGCAGATTAGGGTCTGATCTGATGTCTAGCAGTGACAGGGGGTGACGGGCTGATTGATAGGTGATCAGGGTGTGACTAGAGGGGAGAATAGATGCAAGCAATGCACTGGCGAAGTGATCAGAGGGGGTCTGAGGGCGATCTTAGGGTGTGGGCGAGTGATTGGGTGCCCGCAAGGGGCAGATTAGGGTCTGATCTGTTGAGTAGCAGTGACAGGTGGTGACAGGGGGTGGTTAACGGGTGATTGATGGGTGATCAGTGGGTGATTAGAGGGGAGAACAGATGTAAACCATGCACTTGGGAGGTGATATGAGGGCGGGTCTGCGAGCGATCTGATGGTGTGGGTGGGTGATCAGGTGCCCGCAAGGGGCAGGTTAGGGTCTGATCTGATGGGTGGCAGTGACAGGTGGTGACAGGGGGTGATTGATGGGTGATCAGTGGGGGATTACAGGGGATAATAGATGTATACAGTACACGGAGGGGGGGGGGGGTCTGGGGAGGATCTGAGGGTGTGGGGTGGTAATCAGAAGCCCCCAGGGGCAGTTTAGGACCTAATCTAAAATATAGCGTTAGGATACGTGTTCCCTGAACAGGGTTAGGCCCCTAGCGCACTAAAACATAACTTTTATTAGTTCTATTAAAATCAGGTATATCAAAGGTACAGCATTTATAAAACAAAAAACAGCAGCGTTGGTGTTTGACACTATTGTGTCACATATGTATCATATCACTGGGATGGATCACTTTCAGGCAGATAAAGATTGTACATCTATGTGCATGTGTCGTGGAGAGGAAAGGGATCTCCTCTCCAGCACCTATGCACAGCTAGTACATGCACAAATAGGACCTGCTGATCACACCATCTTGCACCAAACACAGGTCTAACGGACAGTAGGGGATCACACCATGCAAACAGTGTACAAAATTACAAATAACTCGACATGTTTCAGCTAAACGCCTTCGTCCGGAGTGAATACATATATACAGTGCTGTGCATCAAACATATACAGTGCCCCTGCCCCACATAACTGTCAGCATATATAGCCCCTATCAGAGCTGAATGCCGCCCTTAAAGGGAATCTAAACTGAGAGGGATATGGATGTTTTCATTTAAACCATACCAGTTGCCTGGTATCCTGCTGATCCCTGTGGCTGCAGTAGTGGCTGAATCACACACCTGAAACAAGCATGCAGCTAATCCAGTCTGACTTCAGTCAGAGCACCTGATCTGCATGCTTGTTCAGGGGCTGTGGCTAAAAGTATTAGAGACACAGGATCAGCAGGAAAGTCAGGCAACTGGTATTATTTTAAAAGGAAATATCCATATCCTTCTCAGTTTAGGTTCCCTTTAACTCACAGTCTTATATACTGAGCATTTCCTCTCTCCCCTGGGCGTCACCCAGCAGGGTGTGTCCTACCTGTCGATCATGTAGTATATCCCATTCATTATCCAGGGTTCTCCTATCACCTCGTAGTTCCTCCATATCCCCCCTATCTGCACATATGGCTGTATGCTAAAGCAATCTGATCAGCACATTCGTCACCTATAAATCATGATCAGGCATGCATAACTATTAGATATTCGCCCTGATTTTTACCACGGGAGTCCCTCCTTTTTGCTCTGTCTCATGCAACCTTATCTGCGCATATGGCTGCATGCTAAAGCGGCCTGATCGGCGCATTTATCACCTATAAATCATGATCAGGCGTGCATAATTGTTAGATATTCGCCCCAATTTTTACCTCGGGAGTCCCTCTTTGCTCTGTCTCATGCGACCTTATCTGCGCATAGGGCTGTATGCTAAAGCGGCCTGATCGGCGCATTTATCACCTATAAATCATGATCAGGCGTGCATAACTGTTAGATATTCGCCCCAATTTTTACCTCGGGAGTCCCTCTTTTTGCTCTGTCTCATGCGACCTTGTCACAGGAGCCCTCAGTGGCTGACCGCACTTAGCCTTCTAAACGGTGCCAGCGCACAGATCGTGCGAACTCTGGTCGCAGTCAATGCGCAGGAACCGTTAAGAATTAGCCGCAGACAACTCCGAAGGGAGCCTGTGAGACACGGGTAATTACAACGTCACCTACTGGTTCAGAGTAAACTGCCACCACCGCGGTTACTATGGGACCGTGGGGCCCACTAACTGACTGACTAATCCTGCGAATAAAACGGTTAAACACACGATATTCTGTCTAGCCTACAAAACAAACAAACAGTAGCGTATCTTCAGAGACCCGGGATCATTTCTGTGTGTGCTGATAAGCAGGGTAGCGAAACAGTGAATGACTTGGGGAAAGTCGTTTATTCACGCAATATAAATAATTAATATATACAGACAATTATGAAAATCAACAATTATTAAAACAGTAATAGCCAGTATGAAAAATAAAAGAAGGGAGAAAAATACTTAGTTCCTGGAAAGATGTCCTTATTGTGGGAAGAATCATAAAGTTCTTGGTTTCAAAGTCCAGAGTTCAGAGTTCAGACCAGGTGGATGCCAGCATATCCTCAAGCTGGCATCTGATGAGTGCAAGATGTTTCAGTGTGGAGGACACTGAGTTTGGGTCCTCAGCCATTCTTATGCCCCTGCTTCAGTAGGAGGGAGTGAGGGCGGGGAGCCATACACCCCCTTCAAAGATGAGATGAGCCCTCCCCTTGTACTGGGGCTAGAAATCATATCTACCCATATATGGGCTCTATCTCACAGAACCGTACAGGTCAGGGCAGATTTATTAACATTTTCAGGTCTGTCTCGATTTACCCAGCGCCCTGATACCAGACATGAGGGGTGGGTCCCCTGTGGTATCATCAGGGCCTTTTCAAACTGCCTAACTGGCAGTCCTTACCTCAGAATGTTCTGAAACTTCCTCAGAACCAGCACCGGGGCTCATGCTACACTTCCCCCACGTTTGGTGAAGCTGCCATCTCAGGAACCCCAGAAATATGACAGATCTGGGAAGTTATGGATTTGCTCTGAGACTCAGGTTATTCCCAGGCAAAGGCTCTTTGAAGTTTGGAGCAGCCAGCTAGGTGTCGCCTCCCCTGCTGGGAATGAGCCAGTGGGTCTGGCTTTTAGCCCAACTAGATTGCTCCTGCCATGGTGCTTGTCACCTTATACCTGATGGATGGGCCATCAGCACAGCTTGAAGCCAGGGACTCTCTGGGGCAGATTAGGCTCAGGCTGATTAGCATATCAAAAGAGCCAGCCAGCCTTTGGAATGGTGCTCTCTTTGCTAAGAAAAGGACTTCAGCTGTCCCTACACACTCAACCCAGATTGTATCGTTTTGAAGCGCAATCGATGCAGGGATCGAGTGCGATCGTTCTTTTCTTCACGGGCGGTTCCAGGACGCGCCTGCGTCCCCGCAATCGTCCGTGACAGCCCTCCCCCTTGTCCGTGGCTTAGCCACTCATCCGCAAGATGTGTGGCGGCGCCGCTAACCTGGCTGACGGGCCTCGAGTTGCCGGTACGGCGGGAAAACCTATTGGAGCCTGTGGCTCGGTTCCCCTGGACCGGTCGCGGTCTGCTACCCTCAGGGTTGACCCAACATGGACCGTTCTGGACAGGGCGTTTGCGCCACTGCAGTCGGACGTGGTGTCTGCCGGGACTGCTGACAACGGGCAGTGGGTTGGTTAGGTCAACAGCCAGCCCACGCAGGGTTCCCCTGCTGAGTGGCTGTGGACCTAAGGGAACCCCGCGGGAATCCCTGGACCTTCCCAGCTCCTGACAGACGGCACATGCCCTGCAGTAGTTGGCTACATCCCTGTTCATCCGGGGCCAATAAAACTGTTTCCGAATACCGGCGAGTGTCTTGCGGACACCCGAGTGCCCTGTCAGAGGATTACCATGTGCGGATTTCAGCACATGTCCCCTGAACGCACTCGGGACCACAAGCCACTTGGTATCCGCGTGGGATCTACCTGTAGGGGGCTGTACAGACTCACTGTACAGTCTCCCACCTTCCCAGTACACCTTGAGGGCCCTTTTCCACTAGCAATCGCTAGCGTTCACGCTGAACGCTAGCGATTGCTGAATCGCAATTACCGGCGATTCCCCGACGTTCGCGGCCGCGATTTTGCTATGCTATGCACTGCATAGCAAAATCGCGGCAATAATCGCTCCGCCGCGCGATCGCGATCCGGTCAAAAACGAATCGCGGTAGTGGAAATGACCTACCGCGATTCCTATGCTAAAAGCAAACTGTAGCGATTTGACAAATCACTAGCGGTTTGCGGTTTTGCGATTAAGCAATCGCAAACGCTGTAGTGGAAAAGGGCCCTGAAAGCGGCCCCGTCTGCGAGGGGCTCAGCGGCTTGCTGCCTGAGCACCTCCAGGCTCGGGTCACTTTGTAGTGCGGCTGAGAATATGGCGCTGTCAGTTTCAGCCAACTGGCTCATGTCACACGAGGCCAGCGGCTGAAAGGTCTCATCCCTGCGGTCAGAGGAGGGGGAGGAGGCCGGAACCCCCTCCACCTGTTCTGAGCTCGGGTTCTGAGCAGTGCAGCTGCGCGGTACTGCTAGCACAGGTACACTGTCAGAATGGCACAGACGGGCATTACTCAAATCATCATTGCATGCAGTAATGACATTGACAGGTATAGACATTTTTTCATTACAGACAGGTTGTACAAGAAACTCAGGTACAGTTACAGCATCATCACAACAGACAGTCTGTACCTCAAACTCAGGTGCCTTTGAAGCAGGCACTATTGAACCTGGTACCCTTGAACTGGGCACATTCAACCCACCTCCCCCTGGTGCTCCCCCAAGTGTATAAAGTACCTGGTGGTGGGTGGAGAGTCCGTCTCCTTCCGTGAGCGACAAGGCGGTCGTGGCAGGTTCATAGTAGGACACAAGCTTGCCCAAATCAGTCCCCAGCAACACAGGGACTGGGAGATCCTTCATAACCCCAACAACCCTTTCTTGGATTCCTAATCCCCAATCAAGCTTCACTGTCGCGTGGGCTATGTGAAAAAGGGTGCCCTCTACTCCAGTAAGGGCAAGGGATCGGCTGGAGCTGATGCTCTCCTTTGGCACAAGGTGTGAGTGAACTAACGTGATGTCAGCTCCGGTGTCTCGAAATCCGGTGACAACTTTGCCGTTCACTCTAACAAGTTGCTGCTGGTTGGTTCGGTCGCGGATTTCCTTTCCGCGGGCAAACAGGACAAAATCTGATGATCCCGGCTGTGGTTCGCTGGCGGGTTGCCTCTGCTGTGGGTGAGGTACAGGTGATGCAGATGATCCAGGTGCTGGTGGTGTCTGTCTCCGCTCCGGACAGTCGAATTTCATGTGTCCGGGCTGGCGGCAGTAGTGACAGGTGACCTCTCCAGGCGCTGCAGGCCTGGGTGCAGCAGCTGCGCTGGGTGGCCTCTGTGGCGGACGGCTCACAGGGGCAGGAGAGTCTGCCAGAGTATTGGGCTGACCTCCTCTCCAGCTGGATGGGGCAGTTCTGCGGGTATCAGCCACCCGGGTAGTTGCAAAAGTCTCAGCAAGGTCTGCAGCGACAGTTGCTGAAGCCGGCTTGCGTTCTAGCACAAATTGTCGTACATCAGCTGGGCAAATGTTCAGAAATTGTTCCAGGACTATCAAGTCCTCCAGGACATCATAAGACCCTTTGGTGAGGCCTAGAGTCCACTGCCGGAGTGTGGTGAGCAAGCTGCTGGCCACATCTCGGTACGAATCAGAAGGCTTTTTCTGCCAGGCCCTGAACTTTTTCCGATAGGCTTCTGGCGTCAGCTGGTACTTAGTAATGATAGCGTCTTTTATAGCAGCATAATCATTATCCTTCTCCGCAGGCAATTCTGCGAAGGCATCAAGCGCTTTGTAGCGCAGCAAAGGTGTCAGATGTCTGGCCCACTGGTCTTGGGACAGACGATACTGACGGCATGCTTTTTCAAAGGACCGCAAAAACAAGTCAATGTCTGTGTCTTTTTCAATATTAGCAAATTTAAACTTTGCACTTACGGGTGGTGCAGCTCCTTCAGCAGGGAGGCTGGGCGGTGAACTCCGGCTGGCCTGTTGAACTTTTGCCAAGTTGAGCTCATGCTGTCGTCTCTCCCGCGCCTCTGCAGATTGGCGCTCCCGTTCTCGCTCAGCGGCATCCCTCTCTGCGTGGCGTTCAGCAGCAGCAGCAGCTTGCCGCTCCCGTTCCTCCCGCATTTGGCGCTCTGTCCGTGCTTCTGCAGATTGGCGCTCCTCACGCATGTACTGGAGGTACTTGTCCAGGTCAGTGTCCATCAGCTTTTGTAATGCCTGCTGCATTAGCGGATCAGTACAAACGGACAGTCCAGTACTGGCCGGTTCCAGGCGAGTACTTTCAGAAACTCTGGGATTGGGGTCCATACTGACAGTCTCTGGCGTAACTGTTGCAACAGGGCCCGCAGGATGCTCAACCTCTGTACGCCTAGGATCTTCAGCCTCTGGTTCCCCTTGCCTTGAGTCAGATGGGGCAGCGTCTACCTCAGCAGACACATCCAGCTCCCGCGGTTGCTGGGTATCCCATTGAAACAAGTCATTTACCATGTCCTGTTTGTTCCTGCGGAGGGTGTCAATGCCCCGCAGCTGACAAAGATTTTCCAGGTCGGATACGGCCATGAGCTTGTAGTTCCCGGACATTTCCATGCCAAATAAAATAAAACTTTTGGGGAGGGGTACTGGCTACACAGTCTCTCTGTATATATAAAAAATATATTGCCTTCCAGCTACACCAACGAATTAGTTCGTTTCTCGATAGCGCTAGCTAGCGCTATCGCAGATACTTTCAGCACAACACAGGTCCCAACCGCTGCCTAACACTGTCACAAGAGCCCTCAGTGGCTGACCGCACTTAGCCTTCTAAACGGTGCCAGCGCACAGATCGTGCGAACTCTGGTCGCAGTCAATGCGCAGGAACCGTTAAGAATTAGCCGCAGACAACTCCGAAGGGAGCCTGTGAGACACGGGTAATTACAACGTCACCTACTGGTTCAGAGTAAACTGCCACCACCGCGGTTACTATGGGACCGTGGGGCCCACTAACTGACTGACTAATCCTGCGAATAAAACGGTTAAACACACGATATTCTGTCTAGCCAACAACAAACAAACAGTAGCGTATCTTCAGAGACCCGGGATCATTTCTGTGTGTGCTGATAAGCAGGGTAGCGAAACAGTGAATGACTTGGGGAAAGTCGTTTATTCACGCAATATAAATAATTAATATATACAGACAATTATGAAAATCAACAATTATTAAAACAGTAATAGCCAGTATGAAAAATAAAAGAAGGGAGAAAAATACTTAGTTCCTGGAAAGATGTCCTTATTGTGGGAAGAATCATAAAGTTCTTGGTTTCAAAGTCCAGAGTTCAGAGTTCAGACCAGGTGGATGCCAGCATATCCTCAAGCTGGCATCTGATGAGTGCAAGATGTTTCAGTGTGGAGGACACTGAGTTTGGGTCCTCAGCCATTCTTATGCCCCTGCTTCAGTAGGAGGGAGTGAGGGCGGGGAGCCATACACCCCCTTCAAAGATGAGATGAGCCCTCCCCTTGTACTGGGGCTAGAAATCATATCTACCCATATATGGGCTCTATCTCACAGAACCGTACAGGTCAGGGCAGATTTATTAACATTTTCAGGTCTGTCTCGATTTACCCAGCGCCCTGATACCAGACATGAGGGGTGGGACCCCTGTGGTATCATCAGGGCCTTTTCAAACTGCCTAACTGGCAGTCCTTACCTCAGAATGTTCTGAAACTTCCTCAGAACCAGCACCGGGGCTCATGCTACACTTCCCCCACGTTTGGTGAAGCTGCCATCTCAGGAACCCCAGAAATATGACAGATCTGGGAATTTATGGATTTGCTATGAGACTCAGGTTATTCCCAGGCAAAGGCTCCTTGAAGTTTGGAGCAGCCAGCTAGGTGTCGCCTCCCCTGCTGGGAATGAGCCAGTGGGTCTGGCTTTTAGCCCAACTAGATTGCTCCTGCCATGGTGCTTGTCACCTTATACCTGATGGATGGGCCATCAGCACAGCTTGAAGCCAGGGACTCTCTGGGGCAGATTAGGCTCAGGCTGATTAGCATATCAAAAGAGCCAGCCAGCCTTTGGAATGGTGCTCTCTTTGCTAAGAAAAGGACTTCAGCTGTCCCTACACACTCAACCCAGATTGTATCGTTTTGAAGCGCAATCGATGCAGGGATCGAGTGCGATCGTTCTTTTCTTCACGGGCGGTTCCAGGACGCGCCTGCGTCCCCGCAATCGTCCGTGACAGACCTTATCTGCGCATATGGCTGTATGCTAAAGCGGCCTGATCGGCGCATTTGTCACCTATGAATCATGGTCAGGCATGCATAACTGTAGGTATTCGCCCCGATTTTTACCTCGGGAGTCCCACTTTTTGCTCTGTCTCATGCAGGGCCGGATTTACAGCTCAGGAGCCTATAGGCACTGAAGTCTTGGCGCCCTAAGCCCCGCCCATCACTACAGGCCACACCCCCAACTCACACCATCTATTCTTAAAAATAAAACCATGCAAGGTAATACAGATTTTACCAATGCCAAGTAGAGAATACCAACATTATTCAGATATTGCCATTGACATGCTAAATTAACCAAATATAGACTGTTATTACCAACAAGTAGATAATAGAGTTGGGCCGAACCTCCGATTTTCGGTTCGCGAACTTTCGCGAAAGGTTCGGTTCGCGTTAAAGTTCGCGAACCGCAATAGACTTCAATGGGGATGCGAACTTTGAAAAAAAAAAATAATTATGCTGGCCACAAAAGTGATGGAAAAGATGTTTCAAGGGGTCTAACACCTGGAGGGGGGGATGGCGGAGTGGGATACATGCCAAAAGTCCCCGGGAAAAATCTGGATTTGACGCAAAGCAGCGTTTTAAGGGCAGAAATCACATTGAATGCTAAATGACAGGCCTAAAGTGCTTTCAAACATCTTGCATGTGTATACATCAATCAGGTAGTGTAATTAAGGTACTGCTTCACACTGACACACCAAACTCATCGTGTAACGCACCGCAAACAGCTGTTTGTGTAGTGACGGCCGTGCTTTACTGGTGCGCACCATGGCGAGAGTGCAGGTTTTGGTGGCTTTACAGCCCATATGGTCACCTGGCTGATGTAGCTGAATGACAGAACAGTGACTGTCCAGCTGATCAAATTTGGTCTGACCACAATGAGGCAACGACCTTATTATCGTGGGTGTGCCCCCCGAGACACTCATCTAGGTGCCGGTCATTGCTCCATTGTGATACGCAAGCCCCTTCACCACGGCAAGGTAATGATCACGAAGGGGAATGGGCGCATGTACATGCCTTTTCTTTTGTTGTTGCAGCTGCCCGCAGTGCAGCCAGAAAAATTAGGCAGTCATGTACACGCACCCGAAAAATTATTACAGCGGCCGCTGCTAGCAGCGGCCTAAAAAATTCAGCAATCCGCCTGGAGTCCCGGACCCTGTTGGTGGTGGCGGAGAAGGTAGTCAAGCGGCCTGCAGGCAGACATGCTGTGTGGAGGGACTGGGAGCGACTTAGTCTTCTTGGGGCAGGCCAGGCAGCCAGTCACACGGCGTGCAGGCAGAGATGCTGTGTGTGCGGGGACTGACTTAGTCTTGGGGCGGGCAGCAGCCCTCCGGGATCCATGCCTCATTCATTTTGATAAAGGTGAGGTACTTAACACTTTTGTGACTTAGGCGACTTCTCTTCTCTGTGACAATGCCTCCAGCTGCGCTGAAGGTCCTTTCTGAGAGGACGCTTGCGGCAGGGCAGGAGAGAAGTTGGATGGCAAATTGGGACAGCTCTGGCCACAGGTCAAGCCTGCGCACCCAGTAGTTCAAGGGTTCCTCATCGCTGTTCACAGCAGTGTCTACATCCACACTTAAGGCCAGGTAGTCGGCTACCTGCCGTTCCAGGCGTTGGTGGAGGGTGGATCCGGAAGGGCTACGGCGAGGCGTTGGACTAAAGAACGTCCGCATGTCCGACATCACCATGAGATCGCTGGAGCGTCCTGTCTTTGACTGCGTGGACACGGGAGGAGGATTAGTGGCAGTGGTACCTTGCTGGCGTTGTGCCGTCACATCACCCTTAAAGGCATTGTAAAGCATAGTTGACAGCTGGTTCTGCATGTGCTGCATCCTTTCCACCTTCCGGTGAGTTGGTAACAGGTCCGCCACTTTGTGCCTGTACCGAGGGTCTAGTAGTGTGGCCACCCAGTACAGCTCATTCCCCTTGAGGTTTTTTATACGGGGGTCCCTCAACAGGCAGGACAGCATAAAAGACGACATCTGCACAAAGTCGGATCCAGTACCCTCCATCTCCTCTTGCTCTTCCTCAGTGACGTCAGGTAAGTCAACCTCCTCCCCCCAGCCGCGAACAATACCACGGGAAGGTTGAGCAGCACAAGCCCCTTGCGATGCCTGCTGAGGTTGTTCTCCTGCCGCTGTCCCCTCCTCCTCCTCCTCCTCCCCCAAAGAAACACCTTGCTCATCATCCTCTGAGTCTGATTCGTCTTCTGCACACGACTTCTCTTCTTCCTCCTCCTCCCCCCTCTGTGCTGCCGCAGGTGTTGAGGAAACAGCTGGGTCTGATGAAAATTGGTCCCATGCCTGTTCCTGCCGTAACGGTTCCTGGTCACGCTCATTTGCAGCTTCATCCGCCACTCTACGCACAGCACGCTCCAAGAAGTAAGCGTAGGGAATTAAGTCGCTGATGGTGCCCTCACTGCGGCTCACCAGGTTGGTCACCTCCTCAAACGGCCGCATGAGCCTGCATGCATTCTCCATCAGTGTCCAGTTGTCGGGCCAGAACATCCCCATCTTCCCAGACTGTTTCATTCTACTCCAGTTGTAGAGGTAGTGGGTCACGGCTTTCTTCTGTTCTAGCAGGCGGGAGAACATGAGCAGGGTCGAGTTCAAGCGAGTCGGGCTATCGCAAATGAGGCGTCTCACCGGCATGTTGTTTTTGCGCTGAATTTCCGCAAAGCGTGCCATGGCTGTGTAAGACCGCCTCAAATGCCCACAGAACTTCCTGGCCTGCTTCAGGACATTCGCTAAGCCAGGGTACTTTGCCACAAATCTTTGAACCACTAGATTCATGACATGTGCCATGCAGGGTATGTGTGTCAGCTTCCCCATATGCAAAGCGGCAAGCAGATTGCTGCCGTTGTCGCACACCACGTTGCCTATCTCCAGGTGGTGCGGGGTCAGCCACTCATCCACCTGTTTCTTAAGAGCAGCCAGGAGAGCTGCTCCAGTGTGACTCTCCGCTTTGAGACAAGCCATGTCTAAGATGGCGTGACACCGTCGTACCTGGCATGCAGCATAGGCCCTGCGGAGCTGGGGCTGTGTAGCTGGAGAGGAGAACTGCCACTCAGCCAAGGAGGAGGAGGACAGCGAAGAGCATGTAGCAGGAGGAGAGGAGGTGGGAGGAGGCCTGCCTGCAAGCCGTGGAGGTGTCACAATTTGGTCCGCTGCGCCCTGCTTGCCATCGTTCACCACCAGGTTCACCCAATGGGCTGTGTAGGTAATGTAGCGGCCCTGCCCGTGCTTGGCAGACCAGGCATCCGTGGTCAGGTGTACCCTTGACCCAACGCTCTTCGCAAGAGATGACACCACTTGCCTCTCAACTTCACGGTGCAGTTGGGGTATGGCCTTTCTCGAAAAATAAGTGCGGCCTGGCATCTTCCACTGCGGTGTTCCGATGGCCACAAATTTACGGAAGGCCTCAGAGTCCACCAGCCGGTATGGTAACAGCTGCCGAGCTAACAGTTCCGCCACGCCAGCTGTCAGACGGCGGGCAAGGGGGTGACTGGCCGAAATTGGCTTCTTCCGCTCAAACATTTCCTTCACGGACACCTGACTGCTGCTGTGGGCAGAGGAGCAGGAAGCGCTCAAGGGCAGAGGCGGAGTGGAGGAGGGTGCCTGTGAAGGTGGAAGGGAGAAAGCGGCAGAAGCAGATAATGCACCTGATGGAGGAGGAAGAGGAGAAGGAGGGTGGCTTTGCTTTTGTGTGCTGCTGCTGCTTTTGCTCAGGTGGCCATCCCATTGCTGTTTGTGCCTTTTCTCCAGGTGCCTTCGTAAGGCACTTGTCCCTACGTGAGTGTTGGCCTTTCCACGGCTCAATTTTTGTTGGCAGAGCGAGCAGATGGCTTTGGTCCGATCTGAGGCACACACATTAAAAAATTTCCACACCGCTGAGCCACCCTGGGATGTGGGCACTATGGGGACCTCAGCAGCTGATGCTGAAGGGCAAGTTGGCTGGCTGTACATAGGTGGCAATACATGGTGCCGGACAGTGCCACCAGCTGTTTCTGACGAAGAGCTGCCCCAGCTTCTTTCAGCAACTTCTCTCCTCCTCCTACTCTCTGACTCCCCCTCTGAACTGTCCCCCTCTTCATCTCCTCTATTGGGTACATACAGAGGATCCCTATCATCGTCATCATCGTAATCATCCTGCCCAGCTTCGCTTGCCTCAGACAAATCCAAACATGCACCAACATCAGTAGGTCCTTCATCCTCCTTACACGCTACATCCATAATGTTGCCGCGTAACTCAGACATATGAGCTGGTGAAAATTCATCTGGCTGTAACAACAATGGCTGTGCATCAGTGATTTCACCACTAAATAATTCTTGCGAAGTGTCAAATGCAGCGGAAGTGGTGCTAGTAGTAGCACTGGTGGCTGAGCAAGATGAGGTGTTCTGTGTCGCTAAATACTCAACCACGTCCTGACAATCTTGGGAGGTGATGGGACGTGCCTTCTTCCGAGCACTGTACTGTGGGCCAGGTCCACACGAAATTAAATTTACACGACCTCGCGCAGACCTGCCGGGTGGCCTTCCTCTGGCTCTGCCACTACCTCTTCCTCTACCTGTTTTGTCCATATCGGGTATGCACGGAGTGGTATATCACACTGCGTGCACTCACGTAGGTAGGTGGGTTCACTTAACTGCACAGGTATGCGCACTGATGCGGTGGGTTCACTGAACAGAACAGGTATACAGTGGCGGGTTCACAGAACAGGTATGCAGTGGCGGGTCCACTGAACAGAACAGGTATGCAGTGGCGGGTTCACTAAACAGAACAGGTATACAGTGGCGATTCACTAAACAGAACAGGTATGCAGTGGCGGGTCCACTGAACAGAACAGGTATGCAGTGGCGGGTTCACTTAACTGCACAGGTATGCGCACTGATGCGGTGGGTTCACTGAACAGAACAGGTATGCAGTGGCGGGTTCACTTAACTGCACAGGTATGCGCACTGATGCGGTGGGTTCACTGAACAGAACAGGTATGCAGTGGCGGGTTCACTTAACTGCACAGGTATGCGCACTGATGCGGTGGGTTCACTGAACAGAACAGGTATGCAGTGGCGGGTTCACTAAACAGAACAGGTATGCAGTGGCGGGTTCACTAAACAGAACAGGTATACAGTGGCGGTTCACTAAACAGAACAGGTATGCAGTGGCGGGTCCACTGAACAGAACAGGTATGCAGTGGCGGGTTCACTTAACTGCACAGGTATGCGCACTGATGCGGTGGGTTCACTGAACAGAACAGGTATGCAGTGGCGGGTTCACTTAACTGCACAGGTATGCGCACTGATGCGGTGGGTTCACTGAACAGAACAGGTATGCAGTGGCGGGTTCACTTAACTGCACAGGTATGCGCACTGATGCGGTGGGTTCACTGAACAGAACAGGTATGCAGTGGCGGGTTCACTAAACAGAACAGGTATACAGTGGCGGTTCACTAAACAGAACAGGTATGCAGTGGCGGGTCCACTGAACAGAACAGGTATGCAGTGGCGGGTTCACTTAACTGCACAGGTATGCGCACTGATGCGGTGGGTTCACTGAACAGAACAGGTATGCAGTGGCGGGTTCACTTAACTGCACAGGTATGCGCACTGATGCGGTGGGTTCACTGAACAGAACAGGTATGCAGTGGCGGGTTCACTAAACAGAACAGGTATACAGTGGCGGTTCACTAAACAGAACAGGTAAGCAGTGGCGGGTCCACTGAACAGAACAGGTATGCAGTGGCGGGTTCACTTAACTGCACAGGTATGCGCACTGATGCGGTGGGTCCACTGAACAGAACAGGTATGCAGTGGCGGGTTCACTAAACAGAACAGGTATACAGTGGCGGGTCCACTAAACAGAACAGGTATGCAGTGGCGGGTTCACTAAACAGAACAGGTATGCAGTGGCGGGTCCACTGAACAGAACAGGTATGCAGTGGCGGGTTCACTAAACAGAACAGGTATACAGTGGCGGTTCACTAAACAGAACAGGTATACAGTGGCGGTTCACTAAACAGAACAGGTATGCAGTGGCGGGTCCACTGAACAGAACAGGTATGCGCACTGATGCGGTGGGTTCACTGAACAGAACAGGTATGCAGTGGCGGGTTCACTAAACAGAACAGGTATGCAGTGGCGGGTCCACTGAACAGAACAGGTATGCAGTGGTGGGTTCACAGCACAGGTATGCAGTGGTGGGTTCACAGCACAGGTATGCAGTGGTGGGTTCACAGCACAGGTATGCAGTGGTGGGTTCAATGAACAGGTATACAGTGGCGGGTCCACTGAACAGAACAGGTATGCAGTGGTGGGTTCACAGCACAGGTATGCAGTGGTGGGTTCACAGCACAGGTATGCAGTGGTGGGTTCACAGAACAGGTATGCAGCCAGACAGGAACAAGCTAAGCCTAACTAATCTTTCCCTGAGAGACAGTCTGCAGCAGCTCGCCCTACTCTGACTAATGCAGGCACACGAGTGGCCGTAATGGCCGCCGCTGCCTGCCTTATATAAGGGGGGGTGGGGCTCCAGGGGCTAGTGTAGCCTAATTGGCTACACTGGGCCTGCTGACTGTGATGTAGAGGGTCAAAGTTGACCCTCCATGTGCATTATGGGGCGAACCGAACTTCTGCAAAGGTTCGCCTGCGGGACGCGAACGCGAACCACTGAAGTTCGCATGGAACCGTTCGCAGGCGAACCGTTCGGCCCAACTCTAGTAGATAATACAAATCACAAAGAAATTATACTAATAACACAAATTGTGATAGTTTTCTAACCACAGGGAGGCAATAATAAGTAGATTTTAGTGATCGGTATATTCTAGTGATAGGAAGATGGTGGTAGGGAATATGGATGATTAGTGATTTGATGTAAATACGATTAGTCTGCAGATTGAAAGTGAACCCAATCAAAATCAGCTGCAAAGGCATTTGATGGGTCAATTTCAATCTGTAGTTGAAGGAGAAGTTAATGACATTGGGGTACACCTGTACACACTATTTTTTCACCTACACCATCAACCAATGATCATTTTAGCCAAGAAAAATAAAAACCACACAAGTTTAGCAGGGGCTTTACCACTACTTTGCACATGGCAAATCAGATTCAGTCAGTCTATACCTACTAACCTGACTTGAGTACCTTGATTAATCAGCTATTCTAATGGCCAGCTGGTAGTGATCTGTTGAGTCTAGCGGCAGGCTGGTAGTGATCTGTTGAGTCTAGCGACAGGCTGGTAGTGATCTGTTGTGTCTAGCGGCAGGCTGGTAGTGATCTGTTAAGTCTAGCGGCAGGCTGGTAGTGATCTGTTAAGTCTAGCGGCAGGCTGGTAGTGATCTGTTAAGTCTAGCGGCAGGCTGGTAGTGATCTGTTAAGTCTAGCGGCAGGCTGGTAGTGATCTGTTAAGTCTAGCGGCAGGCTTGTAGTGATCTGTTAAGTCTAGCGGCAGGCTGGTAGTGATCTGTTGAGTCTAGCGGCAGGCTGGTAGTGATCTGTTGAGTGTAATGATCTGTTGAGTCTAGTGACAGGCTGGTAGTGATCTGTTGAGTGTAGTGATCTGTTGAGTGTAGGGACAGGCTGATAGTGATCTGTTGAGTCTAGTGGCAAACAGGCAGACTCTAGTGGCAGGCAGGCAGTAACCTGTCAATTCTAGTGGAAGGTAGACAGTGATCAGTAGATTTTAACGCTAAGGCTATCATTCATAAAGCATTTCCGCATGGGGAAATGCTTAAAACAGCTGACTTTACCGACCAGTTAGCAAAGTCAGCATTCATAAAGGCTCTTTCCGCATGGAAAAATGACACTACCAATCAGAGTGATAAATCACCACCTTGTGCGGTGATTATCGGAACAAATGTAGCAAAATGTCCCATTCATGAAGATCACCGCAAGCGGTGTGAGGTCGGAAAGTACCGCTCCCTCTGATGTGGCGATACCAATGTAAGTGAATGGAGACACACAGACCTCCCAGGCAGCTGCAGCAGAGCGAAACACGGAGAAATGTATCAACTCGGCAGCTTCCGTGTCTCCGCAAGCCTACCGCCTGCCTACCGCCAGCTTAGTTCGGGGAATCTCCGCACTGCTTTCGCACATGGCTACTTTTCTACGAATGCCCACCCAGAAGTCTAAAAATCCACCAGCGGTGTTTCACCGCACTGATTCTCTTTACCGACAGACTGATCATGAATGATAGCCTAAGTAGGCAACAACCTCACCCCTGTCTTTATAAAGTATAGGGTGGTGTACAAAAGACCGGCACAGCTGCTTGCCCTGAATGCAAGTATACAGGTAAACGCTGGACTGTTCCAATTCTGGCCTGTCCCCCATGTTATGGATTTCTCTTCTGTAGAATTAGTTGGATGTGGGGAGAAGCAGAGAGATGGCTCTCCCTGCACTAGGCAATGTAGGGATCCCTTATGCTGAAGAGGATGGGAAGTCTCTTTAGGATCTAGAGCAGGCATGGGCAAACTTGTCCCTCCAGCTGTTAAGGAACTACAAGTGCCACAATGCATTGCAGGAGTCTGACAGCCACATATGCATTGTGGGACTTGTAGTTCCGTAACAGCTGGAGGGCCGAGTTTGCCCATGCCTGATCTAGAGGCTTCCGCCTCCTGAGAGAATACCCCCCCGGGGGCACTTTTTTCCCTTCAAGGAACATTTTTATAGGAATACTTAAAGGACAAACGAGGTGAAAGGTATATGGAGGCTGCCATATTTGTTTCCTTTTAAACAATACCAGCTGTCTGACAGCCCTGCTGAACCAATTTGACTACAGCAGTGTCTGAATTAAACCAGAAACAAGCATGCAGCTAATCCTGTCAGATCTGACAATGTCAGAAGCCCCTGATCTGCTGCGTGCTTGTTCAGGGTCTGTGTCTACAAGTATTAGAGGCAGAGGATTAGCAGGACATCCAGGCAACTGGCATTGCTTAACCACTTCGCCATATCTGGACGCATATATCCGTCCAGATAGGCAGTGGTGCTGCAGCCGTGTGGTGCGCGCGATCAGGCGCGCGCCCGAGCGCGCTCCCGCTGCCTCCCGCTGCCCCCCCGATCAGTGAATGGGAATATAATTCCCATTCACCGATCTAAGTCCCCGGCAGAAATACCGACGCTTTCTCATCAGAGAGCGTGGTATTTCTGCCCCCAGGAAACTTCTTCTCTTCATTTTAGTTCCTAGATGCGACATCGTTCGCATCCAGGAATTTTTTGAATGTGGCCATCTTGTGGCCAAATAGTAAACTGCACCCACATACCTGTATTGAATAAAAAAATACATTATATTACATCTAAAATTGGCTATTTACCGCCCAAACTAAAATTACCCAAATACATTTTTGTATTAAAAAAAAAAAAAAAAAATTACAATAAAAAAAAAAAAACTACATAAATAGTTACCTAAGGGTCTGAACTTTTTAAATATACATGTCAAGAGAGTATCTTATTACATTTTTTAAAATTATAAGCTTGTAAATAGTGATGGACGCAAATTGAAAAAATGCACCTTTATTTCTAAATAAAATATCGGCGCCATAAATTGTGATAGGGACGTAATTTAAATGATGTAATAAGCGGGACAAATGGGCACATAAAATGCATGGGTTTTAATTACTGTAGCATGTATTAATTTTAAACTATAATGGCCAAAAACTGAGAAATAATGATTTTTTTCTATTTCTATCTTAATCTTCCTGTTAAAATGTATTTACGGTAAAGTGGCTCTTAGCAAAATGTACTACCTAAAGAAAGCCTAATTAGTGGCGGAAAAAACGAGATATAGATCAATTAATTGTGATAAGTAGCGATAAAGTTATTAGCGAATGAATGGGAGGTGAACATTGCTCGGATGCATAAGATTTTCGAAGCTGTAGGCTGAAGTGGTTAAAATTGAAGAAATATGACAGCCTCCATATCCCCCTAACTTCAGTTGTCCTTTAGGCTGGTTTCACAGTGGGACGTTACAGGCGCACGTTAGAGCAGCCTGTAACGCACCCCACCGCACAGCAATGAAAAATCAATGGGCTGTTCACAGTGCCCACGTTGCATTACATAGTAATGCTGCGCCACCAGACAACGTACTGCATGCAGTACTTTCTAAGCGGCAGAGCCGCGTTAGACTGCTTGCACATGCTCAGTACGGGTGGGGTTTTTTTATTTTGGGGGCGGAGAGAGGCCGCTACGTAGCCAGGCACATGGCTACTTAATATTCACTGCACTTGCAGTGTTTTCTTCTTGGAGCGGCCGCTGATTGGCTGGCGGGACCACGTGATGCGGAGAGCTCCTCTCACGTGGTCCCCGCAGTGCCTCCGACAGAGCAGGCGCACCAAGAGCTGCTTGTAACGCAGCTCTTGGTAGCGTCCTGCTCCAACAGCACCAGGCGTTGCGTTAGGGGCACGTTATGCGACCTTAACGTCCCCTCTAACGCAACGTCCTGGTGTGAAACCAGCCTTAAGCTAAAAATAAAAATTATTTGAACTTACCTGGGGCTTCTTCCAGCCCCCTGGACTCATCCTGTGCCCACAACATCCTCCAGGTCCCCTCTGGCCAGCTGTGGCGAACGCTGCAAAGCTGGCTGGTTGCTAAGAGTCAGCGGCTGCGCAAGAGCCGCTCCGAGCCGTGAACACCCTGACTGCGCTCCTGTGACCGGGAGCGTTCTGTGCATGTGCAGTACGCTGAAATAGCTACTTGTGAAGAATGCTCCCGGGAGTGTAATCAGGGTGCATGCAGCTCAGGGCCACACATGCGCAGTAGCCACCGACAGTTGGCGACCAGCCAGCTTTGCGGAGTTTGCTGCAGCTGGCCGGAGGGGACCAGGAGGACATTGTGGGCACAGGATGAGTCCAGGGGGCTGGAAGAAACCCCAGGTAAGTTAAAATCATTTTTAAAGTATTCCTTCAACCACGGACACCCCGCTCCCACTTAAAAAAAAAAAAAAAAGCAATGAATACAACCACAGAGCACCTTCAAAATACACACTCACTGTACACTGTGCACATACACACTCATTCACTGTACACACACACTGTATACACATACACTCACTGTACATACACTGTGCACATACTCACTGCACACACACTGTGAACATACACACTCATTCACAGTACACACACTCATTCACTGCACACGCACACACACACACCCACACACACATTCACTGTACACACACACTTACTGTACACACACTGTGCACATAGACACACACCTCAGTGGAAAAACTGAATGCAAACTGTTTGCTCAGCCATCTAACGACCCCAACCCCCCAAGGAGTAGGAAAAAAAATAACAGAGGCACAAAAGGCAGCCGAATCCTCCCCCCCCTCCCCTCCTCCTTCCCACAGTAGCTATATACACACATATTAACAGCCCTAACAACCAGTCCATCAAACACGCTCTGTGTGAGGAGAAGTTGCAGCATGAAGCCCCCTGTAGAGAAGGCGGCGGCTACAAAGCAGTTTCGTCTGCCCCCCTCCCGCCTGTCACTTCAATACACATCTTGTCTGGCTGCGACTGCGTTTGTGTACAGCACACAAGAGAGGGGCGGGCGGAGCTTTTTGATTACCTCGTCTCTATATCCCCCTCGTTCAGGGCTGTGAGCACAAACAGGCAGCAGGCTAAATTCCCTACCTGGAATATGCGATGCCTGACCTGGTCGCCCACGTGGTTTTTGTCCAGAGTCCCAAACCCAGCCCAGCCGGCAGCAGAAACTGACAGGAGCCGCCCCCTGCCGCCTATGCACGCAGCTGATGCTCGCTTGCAAGTTGCAGTGCTGCGTGCAGGGCCAGGCAGGAATACGGCGGCCAGTGAGCAGGGAAAGCGGGACAGATTGACTGACTGTGTTGTAACTAGCCGCCCGCCCCTCACTGTATTTGCGGCTGCCAGATCCTGATGTAAGGGGGCGGGGCGAACGGCGCTGTCATGGAGGATCGCGTCTAAGGTTTTTAATTGTGATGGGGTCATGGGGACATTATTAAAAGCCGCCCCTACCCAGTCAGGCGCCTGTAGGCACGTGCCTAGTGTGCCTTATGGTAAATCCGGCCCTGGTCTCATGCAACCTTATCTGCGCATATGGTTGTGTGCTACAGCGGCCTGATCAGCGCATTTGTCACCTATGAATCATGATCAGGCATGCATAACTGTAGGTATTCGTCCCGATTTTTACCTCGGGAGTCCCACTTTTTGCTCTGTCTCATGATTTTACAAGTACTGTGCTCTAGGCCCCTATATTAGGGCTAAAATCAGACCAAAAAGTTATATATACATATAAAATGTCATATTTTTTACAAGAGTCAGTCTCACACATATATCCTTGTAGATTCACATTATACAGATTGCAACTAGTCCAAAAAAGGTGCATACACAAACCCCTCATTTAGCCCATTCGGAGCTATACAATCTAACCGGAAAATCCACTTTGCTTCTGTCTGCCTGAGGATTTTGTCATGGTTCCCCCCTCTACTGTTCCTTATGACTTTCTGAATGCCAAAAAATTTGATGTTAAAGGGGTCCTCCTCATGCCACACTGCGGTTGTTGGACTAGTTGCAATCTGTATAATGTGAATCTATAAGGATATATGTGTGAGACTGACTCCTCTAAAAAATATGACATTTTATATGTATATATAGCTTTTTGGTCTGATTTTAGCCCTAATATAGGGGCCTAGAGCACAGAACTTGTAAAATCATGAGCATTATCCCCTACCCCCTTCCTCCTTCTCCCTCCTTCCCTACAGTTTGCCATGGAAAGGTACCCCTTATCAAGTGTGTCCCTAATGAATATACCATCAAGCTGTTGGATATATAGATACACAGATGCCTGGGTGCTATTGAGCACCACTTATATAATGAGAGGCACTACCTAGCTTATATAAAAAGAGGGACTCCCGAGGTGAAAATCGGGACGAACAGTTATGCATGCCTAACCGTGAGTTATAGGTGACAAATGCGCCGGTCAAGCGGCTTTAGCATACAGCCATATGCGCAGATAAGGTCGCATGAGACAGAGCAAAAAGTGGGACTCCCGAGGTAAAAATCGGGGCAAATACCTACAGTTATGCATGCCTGATCATGATTCATAGGTGATAAATGCGCCGATCAGGCCGCTTTAGCATACAGCAATATGCGCAGATAAGGTCGCATGAGACAGAGCAAAAAGAGGGACTCCCGAGGTAAAGATCAGGGCGATTATCTAAAAGTTATGCATGCCTGACCAGGATTCATAGGTGATAAATGCGCCGATCAGGCCGCTTTATCATACAGCCATATGTGCAGATAAGGTCGCATGAGACAAAGCAAAAAGAGGGACTCCCGAGGTAAAAAGCGGGGTGAATATCTAATAGTTATGCATGTCTGATCATGATTTATAGGTGACGAATGCGCTGATCAGATTGCTTTAGCATACAGCCATATGTGCAGATAGGGGGGATATGGAGGAACTATGAGGAGATAGGAGAACCCTGGATAATGAATGGGATATTCTACATGATCAACAGGTAGGACACACCCTGCTGGGCGACGCCCAGGGGAGAGAGGAAATGCTCAGTATATAAGACTGTGAGTTAAGGGCGGCATTCAGCTCTGATAGGGGCTATATATGCTGACAGTTATGTGGGGCAGGGGCACTGTATATGTTTGATGCACAGCACTGTATATATGTATTCACTCCGGACGAAGGCGTTTAGCCGAAACATGTCGAGTTATTTGTAATTTTGTACACTGTTTGCATGGTGTGATCCCCTACTGTCCGTTAGACCTGTGTTTGGTGCAAGATGGTGTGATCAGCAGGTCCTATTTGTGCATGTACTAGCTGTGCATAGGTGCTGGAGAGGAGATCCCTTTCCTCTCCACGACACATGCACATAGATGTACAATCTTTATCTGCCTGAAAGTGATCCATCCCAGTGATATGATACATATGTGACACAATAGTGTCAAACACCAACGCTGCTGTTTTTTGTTTTATAAATGCTGTACCTTTGATATACCTGATTTTAATAGAACTAATAAAAGTTATGTTTTAGTGCGCTAGGGGCCTAACCCTGTTCAGGGAACGCGTATCCTATACAAATCCCCCGAGTACTCTATTAAGTATTTGCTAAAATATAGCATTGACAGATAGTGACAGGGGCTGATTGATGGGTGATTAGGGGGGGGGTGATTGGGTGCAAACAGTGGTCTGAGGGGGTGATCAGGGGGGAGGGGGGTCTGATGGGTGCTGTGGGCAATCAGGGGGCAGGGGGGGGGGCAGTATCAGTGTGCTTACTAGAAGGGCTGCCTCCTTCCCTGATGGTTGCTCGATCACTGGGACCACCAGGGGAGGAGGCAGCCAGTATAATACACTTGTATACATAACAAAGTGTATTATAAACTTTTGAATGCGGTGATCGCAGGGTTAACAAACTGCCGTCGCTGCTAATTGGCTGGCAGGTTGACGTCACGGGTGGGTGGAGCTGAATGCCGGTGGATGCGTGCGATCCCCGGCTGATCAGTCCTCCAGGTGCAGCCGCCGATCGGTGTTAGGCGGTCCTGGTGGTGCCACTTTGCCGCCGCCAATTGGTAGTGGTTAAAGCAGTATCAAGGTCCAGTCCCATACGATCAAATATTTTCCCACCTTGAGACCTGCCAGTGGTGCTACAGGAGCTGCAGAAACCTTCCTTTTAGACTTTAGATCAAACAGACTCAAAATATCTAACCCTTGAAAGTAGCTTTCTTGTTGGCCATGACGACAGCTAGGAGAGTAGGGGCTTGATTCACAAAGCGGTGCTAACTGTTAGCACGCCTGTGAAAACTACCTTAGCACGTCTAAACCAGCCTTTCGCACACAAAACTTTATGCGCGTAAAACTTTACGCGCGCACTGTACAGAGCGCAGGGCGCTCCGCACGAAGTGCCCATTAAAGCCTATGGGACTTAGTGCGCACATAGGACTTTGCACGCGATCTGATTGAGAAATCCGGTGCTAACCTACTTAGCACCCTGGTTAGGTTAGCACTGCTTTGTGAATCAAGCCCTAGGTGATTTACAGGTCCTATCTACAAAGGACCCTTATATGACGATACTACCTGACAGAATTGTTTTCAGGACTGACCAGACGTACATTCCCAGAGCGAATTCAAACTTTCACAGAACGCGGGACATAATTCTCCTTTCCTTCTGTGCTAATCCTAATGGCCCGTTCACACTTAGAATCGCAGAACGCCGGCGATTACCGCCGGTCGTTTGCAGGAGTGATTTTCCCGCGATCCTCGCGGAAAAATCACTGGACACTGCGGCGGTTTTGGAGCGATCGCGATTAGCGTGCTTTGCACGCTAATCACGATCGCTAATCGCGGAACGCTCGTCGCCGGCAAACCGCTGCATGCAGCGAGGTTGCGGTTATCACTAACTGCAACCGCGGCAGTGAGAACACTGCCACTTGCTACATTGTGTAGCGGTTTTTGCTAAACCGCTAGCGGGAATCGCGCGATTCCCGCTCAGGTGAGAACGGGCCCTAAAACTGAAAAGAAAAAACTGTTTCATTTCTTAGATGTGAGAAGAGCAGTGCTAATTTATCTGTAGAGAACTAAGCAGTGGAGAAGATCAAATAAGTTACTAGTTTTGTTTTCAGGACAAAGGAAGGGTTTGCAAGTCACTAGGTCTTCAGTAGCTAGATGGATTAGACAGACGATAGATATTTGCTATTAGTCAGCAGGTAAAGAATCTCTAATACAGGTTAAAGCCCATTCAACCAGATCAGTCTCTACCTCATGGGCAGAAAGAACAGGGGCATCTTTAGATTAGATCTGTAGAACGGCAACATAGTCAAACCCATCAACGTTTATAAGACACTACGGAATTGACCTGCTGTCAAATCAGGACATGTCCTACGGAAGAAAAGTTCTGCAGGCAGTTGTCCCACCCTAATTGTGAGTAAGAGCAAGTTCTCTGTGGTCTCTCAATTCAGGGGGCTGGACTGGAGGATGCAGAGAGAAAGTACTGTACCTGTTAGTGTCCGGTAATAGGTATTTCTGATAGTCCTTCAGTCCGGCCCCCTCTATAACCCATACGCTATAAGTCATTCCTGGTGTAAGGTTCTGACTCACTTCCTTCTGACTTTGTGTGTGTACCTTGGTGTATATTACTCTGTGATAAGTGAGGGATGAAGGGGGAGGTGCACCTATATATGCAGGCAGGTGGCCTTAATTGGGTTTAATTAATCAAAGTCTGTGTTTCTTAAATAGTACGGATCCAGTGTACTCTCAATTCAGGGGGCCGGACTGAAGGACTATCAGAAATACCTATTACCGGACACTAACAGGTATTTTTTTAATTTGACTTAAAGGGATACTGTAGGGGGGTAGGGGGAAAATGAGCAGAACTTACCCGGGGCTTCTAATGGTCCCCCGCAGACATCCTGTGCCCGCGCAGCCGCTCACCGATGCTCCGGCCCCGCCTCCAGTTCACTTCTGGAATTTCTGACTTTAAAGTCAGAAAACCACTGCGCCTGCGTTGCCGTGTCCTCGATCCCACTGATGTCATCAAGAGCGCACAGCGCAGGCCCAGTATGGTCTGTGTCTGCGCAGTACACTCCTGGTGACATCAGCGGGAGTGAGGACACGGCAACGCAGGCTCAGTAGTTTTCTGACTTTAAAGTCAGAAATTCCAGAAGTGAACCGGAGGCGGGGCCGGAGCATTGGGGAGTGGCTGCGCCAACACAGGATGTCTGCGGGGGACCATTAGAAGCCCTGGGTAAGTTCAGCTCATTTTCCTCCGACCCCCCTACAGTATCCCTTTAAGATTCCCTTTAACTCTCAAGCTCAATCAACACATGCTAAATTTAGTTATAAGGAAGTGTATTCATTGACAGACGAAACAAAAATTCTGTTATGTTTGAGGGTATTTCCATGTTCAAGCTAAAACGAGGGGGAAAAATCCATATTAGCATATTTAGGTTCCATCATAATAATTCTAGCATTGAGGTGAATTTTAGCTTTTATTGATAAGCAATTAATTGACGTTGCGGAGTGATTTATGCATTAACCGGACATTATTCAATTTCTCTTATATCATTCAAGTTGGTTTACATCTTCTCCCAAGGTCAGTGAACACTACTGACACAGAACAAGCTACAAACTTAAAAGGAAATGTCAAAAAATGGGGATTTCAGATCAGTTCTATCAATTGCAAACATTATTTTTGCTTGCTTAACTTTGTGTTTATGTGCTTATAAAACACACTCTATCCAGTAGCAACAGGTACATCGGAGAGTCAACTTTTTCAGTTAATTGCTCTCACATCCAGGGGCAATTTCTGGATAGCTTCAAGACAACCATACATCAGAGTGTAAAAACAAAGTACAAAGACCTCAATTCACTAACCTTAACTCCTGTCTTTAATAACTCTACTGAGCTGTTTTACAGTTATCACCATGGTGATATAATTGTGATAACTGTAAAACAGCTCAGTAGAGTTATTAAAGACAGGAGTTAAGGTTAGTGAATTGAGGCCTTTAAAGAGTAGTGTTGCCATGGTTACAAGGAAACGGAGTTTAAGCTTACTGTCAATTTCAGAAATTCTTAGCTGGCTGCAGATTGAAATGGAAAATAATATTTATAAACATTATATTACTAAAAGAGTTTTACAGCACCCACCATGTCCAGTTTTTAAAGAAGGAGACTTTTTCCTTTAACTACATATAGAAATTAGATTTTCATCACACATACTGATGGTGATTATTTCATGTAACACTCTAGCATCAGAGGCCACCTCTTCAGTGATCTGCTGAGCTAGGTAATACACTAGCCGACCACTATTGTAGTTCCTGGATTAGGCTGCAGTAAGTTCCACCCTGCGCTTCTTCCCACCATCATTGTCAGTAGGACAGAATGCACTACTCATCAGAGAACCAAGCAGCACATCTCTACTTTGATTAGCGGTAAACTGTTAAGTAATGTGTGATTAAGAAATGTGTGAAAGATAAAGATAATTTTAGACAACATTTATCGAAAGAGTATATAGTTTTACTAACTATAGTTCTTTGAGAAGGAGTAGTATGTAGCATGGAGATTTTTTTTACAGGCCCTGATTTGATCCTGCTCTTAAAAAAAAATGGGTCGTCTCTTGAATTAATAAAATATGTGATCTGTATTAAAGGTCATATTGGAAAATGGAAGATCTCTAGATTAAAACCAAGACATCTACTATGCCAATATACCATTTACATGTACAGCGCTGCTACTCGGCAGCAGCGCTGTACTGGGGACAGCCGTGTGACACGGCTGTCACCTCCTGAGACTGGGGAGTGATCGGCTGTCATAGGCTGAGGCCTATGACAGCTGATCACCCTGATTGGCTGGCAGGGGGAGGGAGGGAGCAGGGGAATATAAATTTAAAAAAAAAAAAAAGCAAAACATATTAAAAATAAAATATTTATAAAAAAAAAATAAACAACTGTGGAGCGATCAGACCCCACCAACAGAGAGCTCTGTTGGTGGGGAGAAAAGGATGGGGGGATCATTTATGTGCTGTGTTGTGCAGCCCTGTAGCTTGGCCTTAAAGCTGCAGTGGCCAATTAACAATAAAAAGGCCTGGCCTTTAAGGGGGGTTAACACGGCGGTCCTCAAGTGGTTAAGAACCCCAATCCCCTTCTCAACTAGCTGGTTTACCCATGCAGTTTGGGTTCTTATAAGTTTCAACTGTAATACATTAATGCTAGGTATTGTAGTCAATCATATGATGTCTTACTTCGGGTGTCGCATGGTCACACCTGAGTGCCAGCTGCATCCAGAGAGGAAAGCAAACAGGCAGCATGACGGTCACATTTGCTTCTGTGCACAGTTCATATTGACTTTACTAATCCTCCCAATTGATGTTATAATTTGCCCTGCTCAGTTTTGGGGCTAACTGGGATTTAAAGGACCATTATCATGAAAATGTGAAGATTTAAAACACATCTGGACACATAGATGTAAGATGTACATTTCCCCAGAATGAAATTCACTCTAAATTACTTTATTATGCTGCTGTTGCTTACAGTATGTAGTAATAATCTGACAGGTTTTAGACTAGTTCATCTCCTCATGGGGATTCTTAGCATTTCCTTTATTCTTTACAAAAAAGAAAATAATCTGTACAAAGATACCAGATAGCCTCTCTACTTGTTTAAACACTGCTTTGGCAGTTGGACTGAGCAACTGAAAATCAGTAAGTGCTTTTGAAAATAAAGAAAACCATGAGAATCCCCCATTAGGGGATGGACTAGTCCAAAACCTGTCCGATTTTAACTACTTACTGTAAGTGACAGCAACATAGAAAAAAAATCATAGTGCATTTATTCTGGATCAAATGTACATTTTATTGGTATGAATTATATATATATATATATATAGAGAGAGAGAGAGAGAGAGAGAGAGAGAGAGAGAGAGAGAGAGAGAGAGAGATAACATAAGCGTAACCAAGCGTTTAGGCTCACCAACTGCGCCAAAGTGTCCCTAATCTGGTGAGTCCTACTCTAACCAGGCAAAAATGCAGTTGGTGAGCTTAAACGCGTTAAAGCGTAACCAAGAGCCCCTGTCACTGTTTTCCTGTTGTGTGCTGCAGCACCCTCTGTATTTATATATTTCTTATTGAGTCTGGGGACCTCCAGTGCTGCGTGCATGCTTTGCATAGTATTGCATAAAATTCGGTTTGTGCTGCTCATCCCTTGGCATATATATATATATATATATATATATATATATATATATATATATATATATATTTGCGATAGTGGTGCTTGAAGGTAGTTAGACGCGTACGTACAAAAAGGGCGCCTGGACAAAAAGGGCGCGGGGTGTAAACTCTAAATAATAATTAATCATTAATAGGGTTTATAAATATAGTGTGCTATTTTTCGTTTACAAATAATGTTTAACAAAATTATAAATCATTAAATAATGTTTATGAAATCGGAAATTGTGAAAACGTTAATCTTCCCTGTTTCAAAAGTTAAACTTATAATTACGTTTATAAAAAAACCAATAATATATGTTTAATTGTTATAATTGTATATTATTGTGAATAACCGTCATTTATGGTTTGTTCTTATAATAAAATCTGAAAATATTGTTTATAAAGATGATATAAATATAACTACGTTCGTAATAAGTGTTGTAATACATTAGTAATTATTACTAAAATTTTACTAAAACTATACCTAAGCCTACTCTTACACAGAACCCTACCTGTACCTATCCCTAACCCCTAGACTCCCCTGTTGGTGCCTAAACCGAAGACCCCCCTATTGGTGCCTAAACCTAAGACCCCCCTGTTGGTGCCTAAACCTAAGACCCCCCTGTTGGTGCCTAAACCTAAGACCCCCCTGTTGGTGCCTAAACCTAAGACCCCCCTGTTGGTGCCTAAACCTAAGACCCCCCTGTTGGTGCCTAAACCTAAGACCCCCCTGTTGGTGCCTAAACCTAAGACCCCCCTGTTGGTGTCTAAACCTAAGACCCCCCCTGTTGGTGCCTAAGTAACCCTCCCTGTACCTACCCCTAACCCCTAGACCCCCCTCTTGGTGCCTAAACCTAAGACCCCCCTGTTGGTGCCTAAACCTAAGACCCCCCTGTTAATGCCTAAACCTAAGACCCCCCTGTTGGTGCCTAAACCTAAGACCCCCCTGTTGGTGCCTAAACCTAAGACCCCCCTGTTAATGCCTAAACCTAAGACCCCCCTGTTGGTGCCTAAACCTAAGACCCCCCTGTTGGTGCCTAAACCTAAGACCCCCCTGTTGGTGCCTAAACCTAAGACCCCCCTGTTGGTGTCTAAACCTAAGACCCCCCCTGTTGGTGCCTAAGTAACCCTCCCTGTACCTACCCCTAACCCCTAGACCCCCCTCTTGGTGCCTAAACCTAAGACCCCCCTGTTGGTGCCTAAACCTAAGACCCCCCTGTTAATGCCTAAACCTAAGACCCCCCTGTTGGTGCCTAAACCTAAGACCCCCCTGTTGGTGCCTAAACCTAAGACCCCCCTGTTGGTGCCTAAACCTAAGACCCCCCTGTTGGTGCCTAAACCTAAGACCCCCCTGTTAATGCCTAAACCTAAGACCCCCCTGTTGGTGCCTAAACCTAAGACCCCCCTGTTGGTGCCTAAACCTAAGACCCCCCCTGTTGTTGCCTAAGTACCCCTCCCTGTACCTACCCCTAACCCCTAGACCCCCCTATTGGTGCCTAAACCTAAGACCCCCCTGTTGGTGCCTAAACCTAAGACCCCCCTTTATTATGTGGATAATAATGTTTTACTAATTGTGGATTCAAAAAATATTTTGCAATTTACGTTACGTACTGATCGCTTTATTTTGTGAATAATAATGTTTTACAAACAGTAAGGGATAAAACTTTAAATAATGTTTTAATTATTTAAATAAGATAAATATGTTTAGTATTTTCATAAACGTTATTCGGCACGGGTGCATTTTATAAACGTAAATCACCACAAGTTCAGTTATAAATCATTAAACATCGCCGGGCGCCGTTTGTAAACTTTATTTAGCTCCTGGCGCCGTTTATAAACCTTATTTAGCTCCGGCGCCCTTTTTTCCTACTCGGCGCCCATTAAACGCTATTTATTATGGGAGTGAATGGCGGCGCCCTTTTTGTCCACTAGCGGCATGCGCCCTTTTTTCCCAGCTCCAGTTAGACACCTAGGGGTTGATTCACATAGGCCCATTATTATTGTTGTGCGCAAAGAGCACACAGCAATATACCTGATGACAACAGCAGCAGAGTACCATACGTTGTCCATGCGTAACGCAAGCTTTTTGCTACTGTAATGCACTTTACGTTTTATGTGTACCGTGCATTGCCATTACAATGCTCATGTTTCTTCTGTACTGCGAGTTGCGCTATTGGCGCAATGCGCTGTACTCTGCTGGCGTTACTATTGGTAATATTCATAGGTTCTGTCTTCACATGGCAATATTAACTGCACTACATGGATCAGGCCATTAGAATGTGAATAAAGAGAAATATATTTTACATAGCCTAACATTATTGCTCATCTATATAGCATAAACTCTTGTGACCTAACAGCTAAAACGTTCCTATACAGTATAATTGACTATTTATAGGGCAGGGTAGGAGGTGAGTGATTTCACCCTGTAACAGAATGATGGGTTTTGTTTGCTCAGTCTAGGTAGGATATTCCTGGGAACAGATTCACAGTTAAAAAAAGCAGAAGTAGCTGCACCTTCCATGGGAAGCAAAGGGAACGTTAACACCTGCAGGGACATGCAAGTCAAGTGTTGTGTGTTTTCCATGATACTGTTTAATATTCTAGACCTACCGGGCTGTAAAATCAGGTTTATTTTGTAATAACACAATTAGATCTGCATAATGATGAGAGAACAAATGAATGCTCGCACCACTCCCTGCAGTTTATAAGTTATAGAAGGAGCTTGCTGATGCTTTGACATGAGTATAAAAAACGGATATAGCTGGGGCTGAAGAGCTTGCTATCTATGATTGTGAGTGATCAGGAACACTGTAAGGTAGACAGAATGTGGGCACTGTCATCTCATTCATAACACAATGATAAGAGATACAGCAGATATAGCCGTCCCACACTCTCTCACTCTGCTCCTTTCCTGGCAGCTGGCACTGCTGACAATTCCTTGCACAGATCCTTCACTCCACTTATGGTCGTCTGTATGTCTGTCTATCTATCCATTTCTCTGCTCAAATTTGTATAACATTAATAAGCGGATTCTCTCCACCACCTGTCTCCCTCTATGACAACATAGAACTGTTTATTCCTGTGATGCTTTCCTCCATTAATCCCTCACATCTGTGATTTCCAGAACTGCCTCTTGTCCTCTGTCATTTCACAGCAAATCTCCTAGATTTAATTTCTGTTATTTTGATTTTCTATTTCAGTTTCCCTCTCCCCTCCCATTCTCTGCCACATGCACTGTATCCCTTCCTCTTTCCTCCGATTCATTCTCCCTTATAGTTCTCTCTATCTCTCTCTCGCACTTCTAGGTCTATCTTGTCGTTATGAACAAGGTGAAAAATTTTAAGCGACGCTTTTCTCTGTCTGTCCCTCGGCCTGAGACCATTGAGGAGTCATTGGCAGAATTTACAGAGCAGTACTATCAGATGAACAGCCGGCATAATGAAGGTAAGGAAATATATTCTAGATGTACATTCACCTGTATGCATTAATCAAGTGGCAGCAGATAGATGCCACGCTTTACATTGATTAGCTTTATTTCTAGAATACCCTGTAGTAAACCTATTTAATTCATCATTTATTTGCTGTGTCTCCAAGTGTCCTTGTGTGTTTGACCACTCCAGCTATTAATGTTGTTGACTTTTATATGAAAAAATACAGTGATGTATCTGTTTTCTGAAGGGGATTGTATACAGTAGTTGCTAATCAAAGGCAAAACTCTATGCAGTGCAACCACACTTGGACAGAGAGAATAGAATAAGCTTCCTCTGATGCTGCCCACAGATGTCAGAGGGAAGTCCAGCCTGCAGATATGGTCTAATCATCTGCAGGGCATCACAACATCTGAATTAGTTGTAAAATGGGGGTGGATTGGGGAGAGGTACTGCCAGTATTGCTTATTTAAGTCAAGAATCATTATGGTCAAAACATTTTTTTGATTTGTTCTTCTGATTGACTCCCCAGTAATGGGAAGGCAGTGATTGTAAGCTGCACCCACACATGTGACACGGAAGTGCGCTTGCCACCAGCCTGACCCCACATACCACCCTGTAAAGTCAATACTTAAGCTGGCCACTAACGGTCCAATTTCTAGCGAAAAATCGTTCGAGCGATCAGAAATTCTGATCGGACGAAAAATCGTTCACTACACCATCAACTAACCAATCATTGCTTCCGATCTATCACGACCACCAAAAAAATCCAAATTTTCGTTCAACGAAAATTCATTCGGGCGACATTTTTTTCACTCGTTCATAATCGATTGTGTCCACCAATGGAGATTATTTACAACCAATCCGATGAGAATTTCTGCTCGCTCTAATGATTTTTCGCTAGAAATTGGACCGTTAGTGGCCAGCTTTACACCTAATAAACCTGACCCCACATACCACCCTGTAGAGTCAATACTTACACCTAATAAATACTCCACTCCTTAATGCTGAAAAATACCTGCAGCCCTAAGGGATAAATGGGTATTAATAAACAAGCAACTGTGTTGATAAAACCAACAATATAAAACCAGTCAAATAAATTGTATAAATAATTTCAATTAGCTATGCTCAGCTTGTTGGGCCAAAGCATAGCGTAACAGCAGCTCATCACAACTGATTGCTCACCCCCACAGGGGTGACACTACCCGCATAAAGGTGCCAGTGACAAAATACATTCAATAAAAGGCCTCACAGATTCCCCACAGCGATCGTGCCCCAGCTGTGAATTTTCCCCTCTCCTCGGATTGATTCTCTTCCCACCAACCAGCTACTGGACCAGTGACAGGTGAGAAAACTTTGAACTTCACCTAAGGACACCTGACCTGACACTTCAGCTACTTGAAGCTCGCTCACAAGCTATCCTTAAGCTGTACTTAACCCCACTAAACCTCTCACAGGCATATGCATATATAACCATGTATCCATACACACTTATATACCTACTTTTATTACTTTTTTTTTTTTTTTACATAACTCTTGCCTGCACTTGCAACCCGCCTGAGCCCCACATACCAACTTACCGGCCCCAGAACTGTAGAAAAAGTTAAAACTTACAACTTAAATAAATACTCCACTCCTTAATACTGAAAATGGCCACATCCTTTAATTAGCCATAAATGGGTAATAATAAACAAGCAACTTTGATGATAAAACCAACAATATAAAACCAGTCAAATAAATAGTATAAATAACTTCAATTAGCCATTCTCGGTTTGTTGGCCCAAAGCATAGCGTATAGACATGTCGCGAACCTCCGATTTTCGCAGAAGGTTTGGTTCGCGAAAAAGTTCATGAACCGCAATAGACTTCAATGGGGAGGCGAACTTGGAAAACTAGAAACACTTATGCTGGCCACAAAAGTGATGGAAAAGATGTTTCAAGGGGTCTAACACCTGGAGGGGGGCATGGCGGAGTGGGATACACGGCAAAAGTCCCGGGGAAAAATCTGGATTTGATGCAAAGCAGCGTTTTAACCACTTCCCGACCACCTAACGCACAGAGGCGGCCGGGAAGTGGACCCCGCAAGGACCGCCGTATAGACGAGAGGCGGCGGTCCTTGTAAGGGCATGGGCGGAGCCTCTCTCCGCTCACCCGCCGCAACATCCCGCCGGCCATACGGAAGCGCCGGCGGGATGTTAACCCCGCGATCGCCGCATACAAAGTGTATAATATACTTTGTAATGTTTACAAAGTGTATTATACAGGCTGCCTCCTGCCCTGGTGGTCCCAATGTCCGAGGGACCACCAGGGCAGGCTGCAGCCACCCTATGTCGCACCCAAGCACACTGATTTCTCCCCCCCCCTGCCCTAGATCGCCCACAGCACCCCTCAGACCCCCCCCCCTGCCCACCCCCCAGGCCCCTGTTTGCACCCAATCACCCCCCTAATCACCCATCAATCACTCCCTGTCACTATCTGTAAACGCTATTTTTTTTTATCCCACCCCCCCTGCCCCCTGCCCCCTCCTGATCACCCCCCCCACCCCTCAGATTCTCCCCAGACCCCCCCCCCCAGACCCCCCCCCCCCCTCCCTGTGTACTGTATGCATCTATCCCCCTGATCGCCTGTCAATCACCCATCAATCACCCCCTATCACTGCCACCCATCAATCAGCCCCTAACCTGCCCCTTGCGGGCAATCTGATCACCCACCCACACCAATAGATCGCCCGCAGATCCGACGTCAGATCACCTCCCAAGTGCAGTGTTTACATCTGTTATCTACCCTAAACACCCACTAATTACCAATCAATCACCCATCAATCACCCCCTATCACCACCTGTCACTGTTACCCATCAGATCAGACCCTAATCTGCCCCTTGCGGGCACCAAATCACCCGCCTACACGCTCAGATTGCCCTCAGACCCCCCTTATCAATTCGCCAGTGCAATATTTACATCTGTGCTTCCCTGTAATAACCCACTGATCACCTGTCAATCACCTTTCAATCACCCATCAATCACCCCCTGTCACTGCCACCCATCAATCACCCCCTGGCACTGCCACCGATCAATCTGCCCCTTGCGGGCAATCTGATCACCCACCCACACCAATAGATCGCCCGCAGATCCGACGTCAGATCACCTCCCAAGTGCAGTGTTTACATCTGTTATCTACCCTAAACACCCACTAATTACCCATCAATCACCCCCTATCACCACCTGTCACTGTTACCCATCAGATCAGACCCTAATCTGCCCCTTGCGGGCACCCAATCACCCGCCTACACGTCTCAGATTGCCCTCAGACCCCCCCCTTATCAATTCGCCAGTGCATTAGTTACATCTGTTCTTCCCTGTAATAACCCACTGATCACCTGTCAATCACCTGTCAATCACCCATCAATCACCCCCTGTCACTTCCACCCATCAATCACCTCCTGGCACTGCCACCCATCAATCACCCCCTGTCACTGCCACTCATCAATCAGCCCCTAACCTGCCCCTTGCGGGCAATCTGATCACCCACCCACACCAATAGTTCGCCCACAGATCCGACGTCAGATCACCTCCCAAGTGCAGTGTTTATATCTGTTCTCTACCCTAAACACCCACTAATTACCCATCAATCACCCCCTGTCACTGCTACCTATCAGATTAGACCCCTATCTGCCCCTAGGGCACTCAATCACCCGACCACACCCTCAGAATGCCCTCAGGCCCCAGCCCTGATCACCTCGCCAGTGCATTGCTTGCATCTATTCCCCCCTCTAATCACACCTTGAGACACCCATCAATCACCTCCCGTCACCCCCTAGCACACCTACCCATCAGATCAGGCCCTAATTTGCCCCGTGTGGGCTCCTGATCACTCGGCCAAACCCTCAGATCCCCCTCAGACCCCCTTCCGATCACCTCCCCAGTGCATTGATTGCATCTATTTTCCCCTCTAACCACCCCCTGAGACATCCATCAATCACCTCCTGTCACCCCCCTAGCACTCCTATCCATCAGATCAGGCCCAATACAACCTGTCATCTAAAAGGCCACCCTGCATATGACCGGTTCCACAAAATTCGCCCCCTCATAGACCACCTGTCATCAAAATTTGCAGATGCTTATACCCCTGAACAGTCATTTTTAGATATTTGGTTTCCAGACTACTCACGGTTTTGGGCCCGTAAAATGCTAGAGCGGTATAGGAACCCCACAAACTGACCCCATTTTAGAAAAAAGACACCCCAATGTATTCTGTTAGGTGTATGACGAGTTCATAGAAGATTTTATTTTTTGTCAAAAGTTAGCGGAAATTGATTTTTGTTTTTTTTTCACAAAGTGTCATTTTTCACTAACTTATGACAAAAAATAAAATATTCTATGAACTCGCCATACACCTAACGGAATACCTTGGGGTGTTTTCTTTCTAAAATGGGGTCACTTGTGGGGTTCCTATACTGCCCTGGCATTTTAGGGGCCCTAAACCGTGAGGAGTAGTCTAGAAAACAAATGCCTCAAAATGACCTGTGATTAGGACGTTGGGCCCCTTAGCGCACCTAGGCTGCAAAAAAGTGTCACACATGTGTTATCGCCGTACTCAGGAGAAATAGTATAATGTGTTTTGGGGTGTATTTTTACACATACCCATGCTGGGTGGGGGAAATCTCTCTGTAAATGGACAATTGTGTGTAAAAAAAATCAAACAATTGTCATTTACAGAGATATTTCTCCCACCCGGCATGGGTATGTGTAAAAATACACCCCAAAACACATTATACTACTTCTCCTGAGTACGGCGGTACCACATATGTGGCACTTTTTTACACCCTAAGTACGCTAAGGGGCCCAAAGTCCAAAGAGTACCTTTAGGATTTCACAGGTCATTTTGCGACATTTGGTTTCAAGACTACTCCTCACGGTTTAGGGCCCCTAAAATGCCAGGGCAGTATAGGAACCCCACAAATGACCCCATTCTAGAAAGAAGACACCCAAAGGTATTCCGTACGGAGTATGGTGAGTTCATAGAAGATTTTATTTTTTGTCACAAGTTAGCGGAAAATGACACTTTGTGAAAAAAAACAATTAAAATCAATTTCCGCTAACTTGTGACAAAAAAATAAAAACTTCTATGAACTCACCATACTCCTAACGGAATACCTTGGGGTGTCTTCTTTCTAAAATGGGGTCATTAGTGGGGTTCCTATACTGCCCTGGCATTTTAGGGGCCCTAAACCGTGAGGAGTAGTCTTGAAACAAAAATGACCTGTGAAATCCTAAAGGTACTCATTGGACTTTGGGCCCCTTAGCGCAGTTAGGCTGCAAAAAAGTGCCAATCATGTGGTATCGCCGTACTCGGGAGAAGTAGTATAATGTGTTTTGGGGTGTATTTTTACACATACCCATGCTGGGTGGGAGAAATACCTCTGTAAATGACAATCGTTTGATTTTTTTTTACACACAATTGTCCATTTACAGAGTTATTTCTCCCACCCAGCATGGGTATGTGTAAAAATACACCCCAAAACACATTGTACTACTTCTCCCGAGTACGGCGATACCACATGTGGGGCACTTTTTTGCACCCTAACTGCGCTAAGGGGCCCAAAGTCCAATGAGTACCTTTAGGATTTCACAGGTCATTTTGAGAAATTTTGTTTCAAGACTACTCCTCATGGTTTAGGGCCCCTAAAATGCCAGGTCAGTATTGGAACCCCCACAAATGACTCCATTTTAGAAAGAAGACACCCCAAGGTATTCTGTTAGTAGTACGGTGAGTTCATAGAAGATTTTATTGTTTGTCACAAGTTAGCGGAAATTGATTTTTATTGGTTTTTTTCACAAAGTGTCATTTTCCGCTAACTTGTGACAAAAAATAAAATCTTCTATGAACTCACCGTACTACTAACGGAATACCTTGGGGTGTCTTCTTTCTAAAATGGAGTCATTTGTGGGGTTCCTATACTGTCCTGGCATTTTAGGGGCCCTAAACCGTGAGGAGTAGTCTTGAAACGAAATTTCTCAAAATGACCTGTGAAATCCTAAAGGTACTCATTGGACTTTGGGCCCATGCTGAGTGGGAGAAAGATCTCTGTAAATGGACAATTGTGTGTAAAAAAAATTAAAAAATTGTCATTTACAGAGATATTTCTCCCACCCAGCATCGGTATGTGTAAAAATACACCCCAAAACACATTATACTACTTCTCCTGAGTACGGCAATACCACATGTGTGGCACTTTTTTGCAGCCTAACTGCGCTAAGGGGCCCAAAGTCCAATGAGCACCTTTAGGCTTTACAGGGGTGCTTACAAATTAGCACCCCCCAAAATGCGAGGACAGTAAACACACCCCACAAATGACCCCATTTTGAAAAGTAGACACTTCAAGGTATTCAGAGAGGGGCATGGTGAGTCCGTGGCAGATTTCATTTTTTTTTTTGTCGCAAGTTAGAAGAAATGGAAACTTTTTTTTTTGTCACAAAGTGTCATTTTCCGCTTACTTGTGACAAAAATTAATATCTTCTATGAACTCACCATGCCTCTTAGTGAATACTTTGGGGTGTCTTCTTTCCAAAATGGGGTCATTTGGGGGGTATTTATACTATCCTGGAATTCTAGCCCCTCATGAAACATGTCAGGTGGTCAGAAAAGTCATAGATGCTTGAAAATGGGAAAATTCACTTTTTGCACCATAGTTTGTAAACGCTATAACTTTTACCCAAACCAATAAATATACACTGAATGGGTTTTTTTTTTATCAAAAACATGTTTGTCCACATTTTTCGCACTGCATGTATACAGAAATTTTACTTTATTTGAAAAATGTCAGCACAGAAAGTTAAAAAAATCATTTTTTTGCCAAAAATGTCTTTTTTGATGAATATAATGAAAAGTAAAAATCGCAGGAGCCATCAAATAGCACCAAAAGAAAGCTTTATTAGTGACAAGAAAAGGAGCCAAAATTCATTTAGGTGGTAGGTTGTATGAGCGAGCAATAAACCGTGAAAGCTGCAGTGGTCTGAATGGAAAAAAAGTGGCCGGTCCTTAAGGGGGGTAAAGCCCTAGGTCCTCAAGTGGTTAAAGGCAGAAATCACATTGCATGCTAAATTTCAGGCCTAAAGTGCTTTAAAACATCTTGCATGTGTATACATCAATCAGGGAGTGTAATTAGTGTACTGCTTCACACTGACACACCAAACTCACTGTGTAACGCACCGCAAACAGCGGTTTGTATAGTGACAGCCGTACTGGACTACTGCGCACCATGGCGAGGATTGCTCTTCCTCACTCAGTGATGTCTGGTTAGGTAATGTCTGTCTGCCTTATCAACTTTCGATGGTTCTCTCTCTACCATTGTTAAAGCTTACATCTATTTTTTTTTACATTACATTTTCTACTTGCTGTTCAGTACCTACAACAATAATCTATTACGGAGGGCAAGTCTGCCATTGTGACCAAGGGTAATGGCGAGGGAACCCTTCCTGGGGTGATTCCGGTCCGGAGTTGGAGCCTAACAAACGGTCGGCTACCACCACACATCCATTGCCAGGGGCGCCGCGAGGCACCAAGCAAACCAAGCGGCCGCTTGGGGCCTCGGTGGCTCCGTGACGTCGGCGTGACGTTACTGTTTTCCCACAGCCCCGCGGGGCTGGCAGAGCAGAGCAGGGCTATGGGAAGATGGCTGCCGCCGAAGCCCTGCTCTGGAGACTATTTATGGCTCCAGTACAGGGCTTCGGGTGGCCATCTTCCCGTAGCCGTTCATTCAATCAGCACGGGGGACTGGAGAAGGGAGGGAGCTCCGTGGGAACTGCGCGCCTGAGGAGCCGGCCGGGAGACAGGGAGAGAAGACTTCTGCCAGTGCCAGGTGAGTAAATTCTTTTCTTTTTGCAGCCCTAATTGCGTTTGATATCTGCTGAAAATGTGCCCTAATTGCATTTGATTTCTGCTGAACTGTGCCCAAATTGCGTTTGATATCTGCTGAAAATGTGCCCAAATTGCGTTTGATTTCTGCTGAAAATGTGCCCTAATTGCGTTTGATATCTGCTGAAAATGTGCCCAAATTGCGTTTGATTTCTGCTGAAAATGTGCCCTAATTGCATTTGATATCTGCTGAAAATGTGCCCAAATTGCGTTTGATTTCTGCTGAAAATGTGCCCTAATTGCGTTTGATTTCTGCTGAAAATGTGCCCTAATTGCATTTGATTATTGCTAAACTGTGCCCTAATTGCGTTTGATTTCTGCTGAAAATGTGCCCTAATTGCGTTTGATTTCTGCTGAAAATGTGCCCAAATTGCGTTTGATTTCTGCTGAAAATGTGGGCCAAATTGCGTTTGATTTCTGCTGAAAATGTGGGCCAAATTGCGTTTGATTTCTGCTGAAATTTGGCCCAACTTGCTTTTGATTTCTGCTGAAAATGTGCCCTAATTGCGTTTGATTTCTGCTGAAAATGTGCCCTAATTGCGTTTGATTTCTGCTGAAATGTGGCCCAAATTGCGTTTGATTTCTGCTGAAAATGTGCCCAAATTGCATTTGATTTCTGCTGAAAATGTGCCCAAGTTGCGTTTGATTTCTGCTGAAATGTGGCCTAAATTGCATTTGATTTCTGCTGAAATGTGGGTCAAATTGCGTTTGATTTCTGCTGAAATATGGGCCAAATTGCGTTTGTTTTCTGCTGAAATGTTGCACAAATTGCGTTTTTATTTTCTGGTGTCTGGGGTAACTGTTGCTGCATTTATTAGTGGTGTCAAAAACTATTTGCCCCCTTCCTGATTTCTTATTCTTTTGCATGTTTGTCACACTTAAATGTTTCTGTTCATCAAAAACCGTTAACTATTAGTCAAAGATAACATAATTGAACACAAAATGCAGTTTTAACCACCTTAGCGGTATGGACGAGCTCAGCTCGTCCATCACCGCCGGTGGCTGCCGCTCAGGCCCTGCTGGGCCGATTTGCTCGCTGTAAAAAGCAGCACACGCAGCCGGCACTTTGCCAGCCGCGTGTGCTGCCCGATCGCCGCTGCAGCGCGGCGATCCGCCGCGTGCAGCGGCGAAAGAGGGTCCCCCCAGCCGCCCGAGCCCTGCGCAGCCGGAACAAACAGTTCTGAGGGCTGGATCGGAGGCGGCTGACGTCAGGACGTCGGCTGACGTCCATGACGTCACTCCGCTCGCCGCCATGGCGACGAGCAAAACGAAACAAGGAAGGCCGCTCATTGCGGCCTTCCTTGTTACTGCGGATCGCCGGAGGCGATCAGAAATATGGATTAGGAGCGCCCTCTAGTGGGCTTTCATGCAGCCAACTTTCAGTTGGCTGCATGAAATCGTTTTTTTTTTTATTAAAAAAAAACCCTCCCGCAGCTGCCCTGGCGATCTTAATAGAACGCCAGGGTGGTTAACCTGCTGAGCGGTCTGGACGAGCTCAGCTCTTCCAACACCGCCAGAGGCTGCCGCTCAGGCCCTGCTGGGCCGATTTTAATGAAATAAAAAGCAGCACACGCAGCCGGCACTTTGCCAGCCGCGTGTGCTGCCTGATCGCCGCTGCAGCGCGGCGATCCGCCGCGTGCAGCGGCGAAAGAGGGTCCCCCCAGCCGCCCGAGCCCAGCGTAGCCGGAACAAAAAGTTCCGGCCAGCGCTAAGGGCTGGATCGGAGGCGGCAGACGTCAGGACGTCGGCTGACGTCCATGACGTCACTCCGCTCGTCGCTATGGCGACGATGTAAGCAAAACAAGGAAGGCCGCTCATTGCGGCCTTCCTTGTTTATTCTGGGCGCCGGAGGCGATCGGAAGAACGCCTCCGGAGCGCCCTCTAGTGGGCTTTCATGCAGCCAACTTTCAGTTGGCTGCATGAAATAGTTTTTTTTTTAATTTAAAAAAAACCCTCCCGCAGCCACCCTGGCGATTTAATCAGAACGCCAGGGTGGTTAAATGATGTTTTTTATTATTTAGTAAGAAAAAAAACACAAAACCTACATGGAGCTGTCTGAAAAAGAAATTGCCCCCTGAACCTAATAACTGGTTGGGCCACCCTTAGCAGCAATAACTGCAATCAAGCGTTTGCGATAACTTGCAACGAGTCTTTTACAGCGCTCTGGAGGAGTTTTGGCCCACTCATCTTTGCAGAATTGTTGTAATTCAGCTTTATTTGAGGGGTTTTCTAGCATGAACCACCTTTTTAAGGTCATGCCACAACATCTCAATAGGATTCAGGTCAGGACTTTGACTAGGCCACTCCAAAGTCTTCATTTTGTTTTTCTTCAGCCATTCAGAGGTGGATTTGCTGGTGCGTTTTGGGTCTTGTCCTGCTGCAGCACCCAAGATCGCTTCAGCTTGAGTTGACGAACAGATGGCCGGACATACTCCTTCAGGATTTTTTGGTAGACAGTAGAATTCATGGTTCCATCTATCACAGCAAGCCTTCCAGGTCCTGAAGCAGCAAAACAACCCCAGACCATCACACTACCGCCATCATATTTTACTGTTGGTATGATGTTCTTTTGCTGAAATGCTGTGTTACTTCTACGTCAGATGTAACGGGACACGCACCTTCCAAAAAGTTCAACTTTTGTCTCGTCGGTCCATAAGGTATTTTCCCCAAAGTCTTGGCAATCATTGAGATGTTTTTTAGCAAAATTGAGACGAGCCTTAATGTTCTTTTTGCTTAAAAGTGGTTTGCGCCTTGAATATCTGCCATGCAGGCCGTTTTTGCCCAGTCTCTTTCTTATGGTGGAGTCGTGAACACTGACCTTAATTGAGGCAAGTGAGGCCTGCAGTTCTTTAGATGTTGTCCTGGGGTCTTTTGTGGCCTCTCGGATGAATTTTCTCTGCGCTCTTGGGGTAATATTAGTCGGCCGGTCACTCCTGGGAAGGTTCATCACTGCTCCATGTTTTTGCCATTTGTGGATAATGGCTCTCACTGTGGTTCGCTGGAGTCCCAAAGCTTTAGAAATGGCGTTATAACCTTTTCCAGACTGATAGATCTCAATTACAGTACTTTTGCTCTCATTTGTTCCTGAATTTCTTTGGATCTTGGCATGATGTCTAGCTTTTGAGGTGCTTTTGGTCTACTTCTCCGTGTCAGATAGCTCCTATTTAAGTGATTTCTTGATTGAAACAGGTGTGGCAGTAATCAGGCCTGGGGGTGACTACAGAAATTGAACTCGGGTGTGATAAACCACAGTTGAGTTACTTTTTAACAAGGGGGGCAATAACTTTTTCACACAGGGCCATGTAGATTTGGAGTTCTTTTTCTCACTAAATAATAAAAACCATCATTTAAAACTGCATTTTGTGTTCAGTTATGTTATCTTTGACTATTAGTTAACGGTTTTTGATGAGCAGAAACATTTAAGTGTGACAAACATGCAAAAGAATAAGAAATCAGGAAGGGGGCAAATAGTTTTTCACACCACTGTAGTTGGCTATATTTGCTGTGCTATGGTTAAGCTATGCCTATACAATGTCATGGCCATGCCCAATCACTCCCACATCAATTTTTCCCCGCAAACAGCCCCGCCTCAATCCGCCCTCCCGCTCCACCCACATGTCATGGCCACGCCCACTTACGCGGGATAGCCACACCCATTTTTTGCCTAAGGCCTCTTCTTACAGTCCGCTTGGGGCCACAAAAAACTTAGCTGCACCCCTGTCCATTGCAAGGAGGGCAGCAGGCATGCTCGCCCCGAGGTAGTGACCAAAAATAACAATACGGGACTCGGGAGGCCCTGCTGTTTTTGGAAAGAGTTGACTTTAAATCCTTTAACGAGAATCAATTATGGAGGGCAAGTCTGATGGTGTCTTCACTGCGATTTACCAGGTTGGTCTCCGGTGAGAATCTGTTATGGAGGTCAAGTCTGCCATTGTGACCACTGACCATAGGTAATGGCGAGGGAACCCTTCCTGGTGGGATTCCGGTCCGGAGATGGAGCCTAAGAAACGGCTACCACCACACATCCAGGCAAGGAGGGCAGCAGGTATGCCCGCCCCGAGGTAGTGACCAAAAATAACAATACAGGACTCAGGATGACTTTTGAGGCCCTAATTGTAATAAATCAACTTTAAATCCTTTAACGGGAATCAGTTATGGAGGGCAAGTCTGCCATCCATTCAAGTGCAAGTTGTGCACTGACTGCCAGGTATAATACAATGTGCACTCACAGATGCAGTGAAAGGTATGCAGGGACTGCAAACAGCCGTTTGTGTAGTGACGGCCGTGCTGAACTGGTGCGCACCATGACGAGAGTGCAGGTGATGGTGGCTTTACCGCCCATATGGTCGCCCGGCTGATGTAGCTGAATGACAGAACAATGACTCTCCAGCTGATCAAATTTGGTCTGACTACAATGAAGCAACAACCTTATTATCTTTGGTGTGCCACCCACACCCGAGACACTCATATAGCCGGCGGTCATTGCTTCATTGTGATACGCAAGCCCCTTCACCGCAGCAAGGTAATGATCACGAAGGGGGATGAGCACATGTACATGTCTTTTGTTTTTTTGTTGCAGCAGCCTGCAGTGCAGCCAGAAAAATTAGGCAGGCATGTACACACACCAGAAAAATTAGTGTAGCGGACACTGCTAGCAGCGGCCTTAAAAAATACAGGATTCCGTCTAGAGTCCTGGACCCTGTTGGTGGTGGTGGAGAAGGCAAGTGGCCTGCAGGCAGAAATGCTGTGTGTGGGGACTGACTTAGTCTTCGGTCGTGCAGTAGCCCTCCGTGATCCATTCCTCTTTCATTTTGATAAAGGTCAGGTACTGAACACTGTCGTGACTTAGGCGACTTCTCTTCTCAGTGACAATGCCTCCAGCTGCACTGAAGGTCCTCTCTGACAGGACGCTTGCGGCAAGGCAAGAGAGAAGTTGCATGGCAAATTGGGACAGCTCTGGCCACAGGTCAAGCCTGCACAACCAGTAGTCCAAGGGTTCATCGTCGCTGCTCGCAGTGTCTACCTCCACACTCAAGGCCAGGTAGTCGGATACCTGCCGGTCCAGGCGTTGGTGGAGGGTGGATCCGGAAGGACTATGGCGAGGAGTTGGACTAAAGAATGTCCGCATGTCCGACATCACCCTGAGATCGCTGGAGCGTCCTGTCCTTGCCTGCGTGGACTTGGGAGCAGGAGGATTACTGCCAGTGGTACCTTGATTGCTTTGTGCAGCCACATCACCCTTAAACACATTGTAAAGCATCATTGACAGCTTGTTCTGCAAGTGCTGCATCCTTTCTGCCTTGTGTTGAGTTGGTAACAGGTCCGCCGCTTTGTGCCTGTACCGAGGGTCTAGTAGCGTGGCTACCCAGTACAGGTCATTCGCCTTGAGTTTTTTTATACGGGGGTCCCTCAACAGGCTGGACAACATAAAAGAGTCCATCTGCACAAAGCTGGATGCAGACATACTCTCCATCTCCTCTTGCTCTTCCTCAGTGATGGGACACAACTCCTCTTCCTCCCCCCAGCCACGAACAATACCACGGGAACGTGGAGCAGCAGAAGCCCCCTGTGACGGCTGCCACGGTTGTTCTTCTTCTGCCGCCTCTTCCTCCTCCACAGAAACCCCTTCCTCATCATCATCATCAGAGTCTGACTCCTCTCCTTCCCCACATGACTCCTCTTCTTCCTCCTCCTCCTCCCCCCTCTGTGCTGCCGCAGGTGTTGAGGAAACATCGAGTTCAGATGAAAATCGCTCCCACGACTCCTGCTGCCGTAACTGTTCTCATTCACACTCCTCCACAGCTGTATCCACCACTCTACGCACGGCACGCTCCAGGAGGTAAGCGTAGGGGATCAAGTCGCTGATGGTGCCCTCAGTGCGACTCACCAGTTTGGTCACCTCCTCAAAGCGCTCCATGACCCTGCATGCATTTCGCATCAGTGTCCAGTTGTTGGGCCACAACATCCCCATCTTCCCAGATTGTGACCTTGTACTGTAATGATACAGGTACTGGGTGATGGCTTTCTCCTGGTCTAGCAGGCAAGAGAACATCAGCAGGGTGGAATTCCAGTGAGTCGGGCTATCGCAAATCAGGCGTCTCACCGGCAAGTTGTTTCTACGCTGAATGTCTGCAAAGCGTGCCATGGTCGTGTAAGACCGCCTGAAATGCCCACACAACTTCCTGGCCTGCTTCAGGACGTCCTCTAAGCCTGTGTACTTGGACACAAATCTTTGCACGACCAGATTCAGCACATGTGCCATGCAGGGTAATTGTGTCAGCTTTCCCAAATCCATCGCGGAAAAGAGATTGCTGCCGTTGTCACACACCACGTTGCCGATCTCAAGCTTGTGCGGGGTCAGCCATTGCTCCACCTGTTTGTTAAGAGCAGCCAGGAGAGCTGCTCCAGTGTGACTCTCCGCTTTGAGGCAAGACATGTCTAACACTGCATGGTACCTGGCATGCAGCATAGGCCCTGGGGTGCGGGGGCTGTGTAGCTGGAGAGGAGATCACGGCACCAGCCAAGGAGGAGGAGGAGGATGACGACAGCGAAAGAGGATGTAGCAGGTGGAGAGAAGGTGGCAGGAGGCCTGCCTGCAAGCCATGGAGGTGTGACAAGTCGGTCCGCTGCGCAGCCACGTACTCCCTGCTTGCTGCCATCGGTCACCAGGTTGACACAATAGGCTGTGTACGTAATGTAGCAGCCCTGCCCGTGCTTGGCAGACCAGGCATCCGTGGTCAGGTGGACCCTTGACCCAACGCTTTTCGCAATAGATGACACCACTTGCCTCTCAACTGCATGGTACAGTTTGGGTATGGCCTTTTGTGAAAAATAATTGCGGCCTGCTATCTTCCACTGTGGTGTACCAATGGCCACAAACTTACGGAAAGCCTCTGACTCCACCAGCTTGTATGGTAATAGCTGGCGAGCTAATAGTTCCGCCACGCCAGCTGTCAGACGCCGGGCAAGAGGGTGACTGGCAGACATTTGCTTCTTACGCTCAAATACTTCCTTTACGGACAGCTGGGTACTGCTGTGGGCAGAGGAGAAAGAACCGCTCAAGGGCAGAGGCGGTGTGGAGGAGGGTGGCTGTGAAGGTGCAAAGGAGAAAGCGGATGAAGACGATGCACCTGAAGGAGTAAGAGGAGAAGGAGGGTGGCTTGTCTTTTGAGGAGTGCTGCTTTTCCTCAGGTGTTCTTGCCATAGCTGTTTGTGCCTTTTCTCTAGGTGCCTTCGTAAGGCACTTGTCCCTACGTGAGAGTAAGCCTTTCCATGGCTCAATTTTTGGAGGCAGAGAGAACAGATGGCTTTGCTCCGATCTTAGACACACATGTTAAAAAATGTCTAAATCGCAGAGCCCCCCTGGGGTGATGGCGCTACGGTGGCATCAGCAGCTGACGTTGAACGGCATTTGGCTGGGTGTCCATAGCTGGCGATACATGGTGCCGGACACTGCCCCCAGCTGTTTCTGAGGATGAGCTCCCTCTGCTTCTATCATGGAGTCGTCTCCTCCTACTCCTTTGACTCCCCTTCTGAACTTTCCCCCTGGTCATCTCCTCTACTGGGAATATACGTGGCATCCGTATAAACCGTCATCATTATCCTCCTGCCCAGCTTCGCTTTTCTCAGACACCTCCACAACTGCACCAACTTCAGGTGGTTCATCATCCCCCTACTCACACGTTATGTCCATACTATCGCCACCTAACTCAGACGTATGAGGTGGTGTACCTGCGCCTTCTTGTTGTTGCTGCAGTAGTGGCTGTGAATCAGCGATTTCACCACCACCAAATAATTCCTTCGAAGTGTCAAATGCAGCTGATGTGGTGCTTGTACTAGCGCTGGTGGCACTGGCTGCAGGAGATGAGGCGATCTGTGTTAAATACTCAACCACGTCCTCACAATTTTGGGAAGTGATGGCACGTGCCTTCTTCTGAGCACTGTATTTTGGGCCAGGTCCGTACAAAATCACAGCAACACCACCTCGCACAGACCTGCCAGTGCCTGGTGGCCTTCCTCTAGGTCTGCCTCTACCTCTTCCTCTACCTGGTTTGTCCATTTTGTCCATCTCGGGGGGATGCTAGTTATATGCAGTGAGTTGGGTTCACTCAACACAACAGGCAGTTAGATGCAGTGAGGTGGGTTCACTCAACACAACAGGTAGTTATATGCAGTGAGGTGGGTTCACTCAACACAACAGGTAGTTATATGCAGTGAGGTGGGTTCACTGAACAATAAAGGTGGTTCTATACAGTGAGTTGGGTTCACTCAACACAACAGGCAGTTAGATGCAGTGAGGTGGGTTCGCTGAACACAATAGGTAGTTAGATGCAGTTAGCTGGGTTCACACAACACAACAGGTAGTTAGATGCAGTGAGGTGGGTTCACTGAACACAACAGGTAGTTAGATGCAGTGAGGTGGGTTCACTGAACAATAAAGGTAGTTCTATGCAGTGAGTTGGGTTCACTCAACACAACAGGTAGTTAGATGCAGTGAGCTGGGTTCACTGAACACAGTAGGTAGTTAGATGCAGTGAGCTGGGTTCACACAACACAACAGGTAGTTAGATGCAGTGAGGTGGGTTCACTCAATACAACAGGTAGTTAGATGCAGTGAGGTGGGTTCACTCAACACAACAGGCAGTTAGATGCAGTGAGGTGGGTTCGCTGAACACAATAGGTAGTTAAATGCAGTGAGCTGGGTTCACACAACACAACAGGTAGTTAGATGCAGTGAGGTGGGTTCACTGAACAATAAAGGTAGTTATATGCAGTGAGGTGGGTTCACTCAACACAACAGGTAGTTAGATGCAGTGAGCTGGGTTCACTCAACACAACAGGTAGTTATATGCAGTGAGGTGGGTTCACTGAACAATAAAGGTAGTTAGATGCAGTGAGCTGGGTTCACTGAACACAACAAGTAGTTAGATGTAGTGAGCTGGGTTAACTCAACACAACAGGTAGTTAGATGCAGTGAGCTGGGTTCACTCAACACAAAGCTAGGTATATGCAGTGATGAGGTGGGTTAAGTAAACCAAACCGGTACTGGGTATATGCAGTACTGGGTAGTACAATGTGTAGCTCTCTGCTGTCACACACACACAGGTAGTCACTGAATGTGCTGGGTTGCTGGCAGTGGCACACACAGTATGTCAGTTTGACACACACACACACACACACACACACACACACACACACACACACACACACGCGCACACACACACACAAAAAAGTACAGGATGAGCTCTGAAAAGAGCTGTTGAGGGGTGCTATAAAAGCAATAATAATCAGCCAGGAGCAAGCTAAGCAGCCAAGAACCTAACTAATCTGTCCCTAGGAGAACAATCTGCAGCAGCTCGCCCTATTCTGTCTAATAGCAGGCAAACGAGTGGCTCTAATGGCCGCCAGAGGCTGCCTTATATAAGGGGGGGGGGGGGTAGGGCTCCAGGGCTTAGTGTAGCCTGAATGGCTACAATGTGCCTGCTGACTGTGATGCAGAGGGTCAAAGTTGACCCTCATAGTGCATTATGGGGCAAATCGAACTTCCGCAAAAGTTCGCCTGGTGCAGGCGAACGCGAACCACCAAAGTTCACCTGGAACCGTTCGACGGCGAACCGTTCGCTACATCTCTAATAGTGTACCAGCACCTCAACACAACTGATTGACCACCCCACCAATCAGGCCTACAAGCTTGATTCACCCAAAACTCATCCACCTCAATAACTTCTTTCAGGTTGTTAATAAATAAGTCCAGCTTGATCTGAGACAAGTGAACCTTATCCCTTCTGAACAATCCTCTCAAAAAACCATCCAGCTGTTTATGGCGGTAACACAAATCACCCAAAGTGTGTAATAATTTTACCATAACCCTGTTGACCCTGCATTTCATCTGTATCATGAAATACAATTCTGGATCTGACCACAATAATCTTGAAACACTCTCCGAGAATGCCAAAATGACATTAGGGTGCATCTTATGCAACTTTGAAAGATCAGCTTTCATTTTATGTATGAGACCCAAGGTACCAAACCTTACCACGCCGTTTACACCTAAATGAATTACTAAGATGTCAGGCGACGGCCATCTCAAACATAAAGCCTGCAACGCCTTATTAAAACACCCCTATCTCATCCCTCTTACAGTTCTTTCTTACAGCCATTGAGAAACTGCCAGACTAAAACAATTTTTGAAGGATCCAACAACAAATAAGAACTTACGAAAACTCTGTTGTGGGACCAATACAAATAAGAATGTCCCAATAGCCACACAACCTGGGGCTGACCTGTAAATAAAAAAAAACATTAATATACCTCCAAATGTGGATGAACATAAATGTTAAACCTTTGTGAAACCCAGCGGCCAATGGGCCTGATCACATCTTTGTCAAGACCCATAAGGGCTGTCTCAGTGGCCCTGATCCTGAGCGAATGTGATGATATCCTCATATTGATCAATCCCAAGACTCCAACACATTTTGACAACATGGAACAAAACTGAAACCTGGATAAAGGAGTTCCATCAGTGTGACAGAGGGAAGAAACAGATTCCTGAATATATGGCCATACATTCAGAAACTAAGAGCACAGGATACACAGATTGCCCCCGCAAGCGATAATGTGACAGAACCCTTCCCTTGGTCATCTCATTCATCTTTGATCTCCTAATATACTGTACTTTGTTTCCCCAAACTAGAACATCCTGAACATTAAGGTCGGTTTGAACTGACTTAGATCTAGACACAATTTTGGAAAGGCAAAGCAAGCAATAAAAATGCCAAAGAGAAACTTACTTCGAAACAAAGCCACTTCAAACTTAGATGTACAGACTTATGGAACAACAGATACTAAAATCACATAGCATAGAAAATGTAACCGACTTCCTTTTATCCATCACCGGAAATTCTTTCTTATAGCCCTTGAGAAACTGCTTAACTATAAAATATGATTTGCAAGAACAAGACCCATACTGTACAGTTGTTGAGAGCATCAGCAAAATGGAGCACCTGCATCCCATTAGCAAAATCACACCACCTATGCCATGCAGACATAAATTCCTTCATAGACAGCAACAGTGACAATATATCCAAAAATTCACCTTTCCAATTATTTTATCTTCTGCTCCTCTACCACTGGTCTTCCTGCCTTCCAATTGTCCCTCCTTCTGCCTCAGTGGTGATGGTATATTCATTTGCTTTCCCTTGCGCTTTGACTACCTCGGCTTCCGGCTTGGGTTCCAGCAAGCCCATCCGCTACCTGTGGCAAGCTTCCGATATTACTTCTGGTCCAGCTTAGCTCAGGGCATTGCTCCTCCTCCCAAATTCTTCCTCCTCTCAGTGCCACATGCCTGATTTGAGGCAATGTGCCTCTCAGATTCTCCACAAAGAGCTGGGACGCATGACCGTGCCCCAGCTATGAATGTTCTCCTCTCCTCGGATTTGCTATCTTCCCACCAGCCAGCTCCTTGACCAATGACAGGTAAGCAAGTTAGGTGAAGTCGAACTTCACTTATGACACCTGACCTGACACTTCTGCCAAGCTACCTGAAGGTCCCTCACAAGCTATCCCTAAGTACTTAACTCACTATGGCCTCGATTCATCAAGACTTATTGAATCAATTACCGACAGCTCGGTAAAATACCGAACTCGATAAGTTGATTTCAGGATTTATCAAAGTTATCTACAGCTGTTAGCGAGCATTCGATAATCATTTGGTAATGATGCGATAAAACGGAAGAAAGAGCCATTCATGAAAATGAAAGTGGGCGTGGTTTAGCGTTACATTTAGGATTAGTTATCTCCTTCACTGCTCTGTCGTTATTCCTGTCAGATCATTGCTGACAGAGAAGATGGAGCCATTTGAAGTGGTTATGTATCAGCTGAGAGTGATTCAAAGGTGCAGAAGGGCAAGAATAAAGTCTAGAACCATATCAATTTTTAATAGAATGTATTTATTTGCTATACCAGGACATCTGCATTTCTCTTGAATCATCTTGTAAGAGAACATAGGTAGTGCCAGGGTTAACTAAATTGCTAGCTGCACTACATTTTTTCAGAAAAGGCTCCTATCAAGCCGTAGCTGGTGAAAGTGGGATTGTCCTAAGCCACTTCCAGAATTCTGGTCCAGGTGTCAAGCCGTATTCGGAATGTTGCTATGTGGTGTTCCAAGGACTGCCTTTTTACCCACAATTCCACGAGAATCTTATGGCCTTGTGTTAAATTACTGCTGTAAAATGGAAATATGGACACGTTACCGAATGGTTACAGCATTGTTATTGATATTTTATCGAAGTCACACCGAATGCCGAAAAACCTTCATGAATACAACTAGAAACTGATAAACTTCGAATTCGGTAATTTAACTGTAATGAATAGCGGAGATTCCGCCGCGCGGTCTGGGGGTGGGGCGGCTGTCTCCGCGTTCAGACCGGCGGTTTCCGCACAGCAGCATGTGTCTGGTTTGCCTGGGCCTTATAGTGCACACAGATGGAGAGCTACACGCGCGCGCGCTAGAAGACAGGACCTTTATGCCAGCAGGAGAGGTATCAGCTGATCAGGACGATCAGCTGATCCCAGCGGAACTCCTGATTGGCTGAGTGGCTGGAGGCAACGCTGCGGAGCACTGTAGTATATATAGATCTTGCTTGTCAGTTGCTGGTTGTCAGCGTTTGCGAATACTTACGTGTGATCACTCAGACCTCAGTCAGATCCTACAGTGTGTTAGAACCAGGTGGACCTGGGAATTCACACTTAGCCAGATTCTGCTCTTGTTATTTACTGTGTTATACTTTAGACCAGTTCCAGGGTGTTGAGACCAAGGACCTCACACCCAAGCTTAGGATTACTGTGTCATTGCTGTGTTATACTTTAGTGGTGGTGGACTCTGACTTGGGCTGTTTGCTGGGGGAATCTATGTGTGTTGGTGGGGGAATGATTATTGTATATTCATTGTAAATGCTTTGTGCACTACACATACTCCTGATGACGCTCCGCTTAAGGAGTGAAACGATCGTAGAGTTGGCACTCTATTTGTTCACCACTTTTGTCTCACTGTACACAATGCAGATATGGTATACCACCCAGCTACCTTCTATGAAGAGTTATTGTTAACCCCTATGGGGTCTTGTTTGTTCTGATTTACCAATATCAGAGGCAGGGTTTTTCCATGGTTTAAGCTCTTCCAACAGGCAGGTGTGTCCTCTACAATCAACAGTTACCAATCAGTTTGGGTTAAGCAATAGTTCATCTGGTCTGTTTTGACGCAAACGCTTGCAAGATAGCTACACCCCATGGAAATTAATGGGGGGGATCAGCAAAGACCCTTGCTAAAGTTTTGCAGTCAACTGATGATACACTTTGCTGTTAACTTTAACAAACCCATGACTGTTGTATTGGACACACTTTATTTTAAAGTAAACCCTCTTATGAATTGTGAATATATACAGTGTTTTTAATCATAAAGGGGAACACGGAGACTGATATATATCTCCGTGTATACATAATGTACATATGTGGTTAGGCCTCTATAGGCAAAGTGCTCCAGTGTCTGTTTACCTAGTACAATTTATTCGGTAGTGCAATATCTTTGTGTTATACTTTAGACCAGTTCCAGGGTGTTGAGACCAAGGACCTCACACCCAAGTTTAGGATTACTGTGTCATTGCTGTGTTATACTTTAGACCAGTTCCAGGGTGTTGAGACCAAGGACCTCACTCCCAAGCATAGGATACTGTGTTATACTTTAGACCAGTTCCAGGGTGTTGAGACCAAGGACCCCACACCCAAGCATAGGATACTGTGTTATTCTTTAGACTAGTTCCCGGGTGTTGAGACCATGGACCTCACACCTCAGACTAGGATTGTGCTTGATATCTGTTATGACCTTTGGCTCTGTCTACCTCTCTCTTGCTTTCTGATTCGGTACCTCTGCCTATCTGTTTACCAGTTGCCAACCTTGCCTGTACCCGGTTACCAAATCAGCCTTCTGTCTTTGTACCTTATCTGCTCGTGTGTTGCCGACCTGGCCTGCCCGACCCTTCTGACCCTTCCCTCGAGTGTTCAGTCTGTCTGAACTACCTGTGACACTAATCCACCAGGTGTCAGTTAGCTGCAAGGACCTCCTGCTCCTCAGAGAGTCCTTCCTGCAGTGCAGCCAGTGGCCTCTTTCCCATAGGAGTCACCTGGCTGAAGTACAGTTTGATTCCCAGTCTACCAGGGAATCACTGGCTGCAAGATTATCTCTATCTCCTTCTCTTAAAGAGATAGTCCCTGCACAGCCGAGGGCCACCTGCTCCTCAGGTGGTCGCTGGCCGTAGTTTATCTGTGTCTCCCACCCCACTGGAGATAGCCTACAGTTGCACCAAACACTTACACTTTATTAGGTGTCCAGAGGTTAGTCATACTTGTATTATTGGTGATTCTGCAGATCATCAATAATCAGATTCTCTCTGTGTGCTGACACCAATCGTTACATTAACGAACTGGAAAAATTGATTGCAAAGACAATGATGAATCGAAGCCTTTACCTCCAACATGCATATGCATATGCATATATATCCATGTGTTCATACACACTTATACTGTATATATATACATATACCTTTGACTTTTCTTACTTTTTTTTTTTTTTTTTTACATAACTCATGCTTGGATAGGCAGTCCCATGGGTGGAATCCAATAGCCGCTCCTGCCCCCCTTCAATTGTTCCTGCCTGAAAATGTGCGCATTAGACAACTGCCTTCACATGGCTGTCAGCAGTCTGGACCTGTAATCACAGTAAAGTGGACCTATACTGTATTGGGCAGTATTAAAAAAAATACACACAGTAGGAAAGTCACATTATATAGGCCTCAATTCACTAAGCTTTATCAAACACTTTATCAAACATTTGATAATTTACCTCATGGGTAAAATCTAATTTTGAATTCACTAAGGTGTTATATATTTATTGAACGTTTTATCGATAAAACATTCGATAAATATATAACACCTTAGTGAATTCAAAATTAGATTTTACCCATGAGGTAAATTATCAAACGTTTGATAAGGTGTTTGATAAAGCTTAGTGAATTGAGGCCTATGTTTTGCTGAGGGAGTTTGTTAGCATTGTACAGGGGCATAACTATGGGGGAGCATTCATCTGCCAGATAAATTGTTGTTGTGGCTACACTTGTATAGACGATGTGGGGATTATGATGGCCACACTCTGGCAGGTGGGCCCCAGGCTGTGAGTGTTGCCAAGTGAAATTCGGGAAAGGGATATGAACTTCGAAGGGACCCCATGGTATATAGTTACACCAGTACCCCTTCATATTATTCATTCATATGTTTCGTGCGTGTGCCCAAAGTCCTTCACTCTCCATATGCACTTTACATGTTATGTATGACATAATTTCCCCACAGAATTTCTGTAATGGAAGTGATGCTTTTTACTGAGAAAACTTATTTGTACTTGACAAAGCATTGTTAATGTAATGTATATTGTGCCATAAAAGTAACTAATATATGTGATACATGGAAGTGAAGTGATTGGTTTTTGATTTCTGTTAGAGCACTGTGGAGTTGTTACTTTATTCATCTGTGCAGCACTGTGTGTTATGTCACCTCTGTAAACTTTCCCATCTGTAAATTCACCTTCACATTTCCTCTGTAGATGTTTCATTAAAAAGGACACTGATTATAGAACTTGCATGGGTAGAGGACAGGGAATCAGTCAACTGCCCTATCAAGTCCATTAGCAGTTTTTTTGGGAAGCAGTTCATTGGTGCCAGGTCCTCCTCAGCAAGGGTAGTTTTTGGAGCAGAAGTATTGACCCAGGTAAGAATGTTGAAATGGTATTTATTAAAGAGCCAAACATAACACACTCCCCCGCACCACCACTGCCACCAAAACTAAGCTTTATTCAATTTACATATATTCTTTATGGTGGCATAGTGGACAGCACACTTGCTTTACAGCACTGGGTCCCAATTTTAATCTGTGTTCAAAACATTGCCTGCATGGAGTTTGTATGTGCTGTACATGTTTGCATTGATTTCCTCCCACATCCCAAAAACATACAGTTTAGTCACCCCCCCCCCCCACCCACACCCACATCCAAACCATTACTAGGGCCTGCAACTTCCATTTACGCTACATAGTCAAGATCCATCCCTTCCTGACCCTGGACACTGCTGCCAAACTCCTCATCCATACCCTTGCATTAAGTGCAATTTCCTGATGCTCTATCAAATTCCACTTAAGCCCAAATTACCAGGCACCAATATTATATTTACGGGCACAGTCATATGCCACACCGCCCTCCTTCAGTGCTGGGAGCCACAGTGGTTGGGAGGGTGAGCAACCCTACTATGTCTCCGAACAAAAAGCAGTGTGGTACAGGTATTTGTCAAGAAAATGTACCACTTAAGTTTATGGAGTAAACAGGGATCAGGAAAGGAAAAAAATACTCCTTAATTGGGGATTTGACCTATTGGCATGATTCTTTAAAGCTCTACTGAAAGCCAAAACAACGATAGCAAGAATAGTGCTGTCTAGTTAATCACCACTCTTCATGGTTTACCTTCCAAAGGCCATGGTACCTAATGAGACTAATGAGGGCAGGGATGGACTAGTCAGCACTGGTTCTGCTGTTTTTCATTTTAGCATGTATTTAGGCTTAAAGTTGAAAGAGGGACCTATACATTACTATGCAAATGCCAAATAACTATGCTCCTGGTGCTTTCAAAGTACCATGAACTAGGCAAATGCTTATGCAACTGCAGATTTACAGTACACATAAGAGACATTCGGAGGATCCTCTTTCACCTTAAGACATACTGGCCATGCATGGAGTTGTCACCTATCTTTTTCACATCTTATTTATATAATAATATTGAATTTTCAGTACCAAGCAAGTATGACGGATATTAATAATTAAGTGAGGATAGTAATAACAAGATTTGGTTAATCTTCTACAAGTTATATATTTAGAATTGTATTTCCTGCTGGGAGCTGAAAATGAATCATATGGGTAAGCTAAGAATAAAAATTTGAAAACTCATAGGAACAGCTTTCAGGGCCACTGTTCAGTATGCCAGAAGTGATAATTATATCTGTAGAACTAATCCTGAATAGTATATAGTTTCAGCCATAAAAAGTATCACACTGACATGGCTGTTGCTTATTCAGGTTCCACACAGAGAAATGATGACCTTTTCACTGTCTTGCTATCATTAATGTTTGCACAGTCACACATAGGTTTTATGTCCTTTAATTAGTTTTCAGGAGAGCTGTAGTCTAACTTCTCCAGCTGCACATATAAAGCACTACTTTATTCATATTTGCAATAGAAAAAGGTGAACACAAGCGACAACTAGGACTGGTCCTATAAGTACACATCAATCTTCATCATGTCATGTGGCACTTCAGGTACATTTTAAATCACACTGTTTATCAGGAACTCTCATCACTGTCATCTCTGACCCCTTAATGATTATTGTGGCTGGATAGTGTACTGGTTAAAGGGACCCTGAGCATATTATTAAAATGAAAATATGCACTTACCTGGGGCTTCCTCCAGCCATCCCCCCCCCCCCTTGCCCACAAGATCCCTCCGCGTCCTCTGCCTTCCCTCCGTAGTTCCACTTGTGGCCCTGTTAGCCCGGTCGACTTTGTGCAAATTCGTACGCAACTGTGCATGCATAGTGCCTCCACACACCCAGGTCGATCATGCGCCCATCGCTGTTAGCGTCCTGTACATGCACGGTTCAGTCTTTCCAGAATCTCTCATGCGCAGGGCACTTACGCCGACTGGTGCGTGATTGAGCCATGTGCGCAGTTGTACATGTCTTTGCCCGAAGTCGCTGGGCTAACGGTGGGGACCCAGAGGATGCAGAGAGACTGCAGGCTACGGGAACTGGAGGAAGCCCCAGGTATGTGCAGATGTTATTTTTATCGGTCTGCTCGGGTTCCCTTAAGGGCTCTGCCTCTGCCACAGAAGTCCATGGTTTGAAATTTCGGCTCTTCCTGTTAAGTAAGCCAGCACCTATTCAGTAAGGAGACCTTGCGAAAGACTATGGCCTCAAGTCACTAAGATCATGCTAGAGATAATAAGGCAAGAGAAAACTTACCTCCACACGTGAGAGAGTTATCTTACCTCTTCATTCCTTAAGTTACCTCTCCTGTAGTTAATTTACCTCCTCTGTAGTTAATTTACCTCCTCTGTAGTTATTTTCACATGCAGCTTGTAATTAACAGCTTGTCTTTAACTCTGGAGTTATTTTAAGGATTGGAGAGTTAATTTAAAGACAGAAGAGTTAACTTTAGGCTTGCCTGAGGTAAAATGTTTCCTGAATACTACATGCCTTATCACCATGGTAACAACTCTAGAAGAGTTATTAAAGACAGGAGATAAGTTTAGTGAATTGAGGCCTTTGTCTCTTGTCTAAAGATGATGTAACACTGTATGATTTTCTAATAAAACAATGTATTATTTTATATGTTTTAATTTGTTCAAGACAGGAGACAGTGACATGACAAGCACTGCTGGCTAACTGACACATCCTGTTTTTATGGCTGCAAGTACAATAAATAAACAAATGTTCCTGTTTGTGTTTTCTGTGGCTTCAGCAAAATCTATAAGGAAGAAACTGAACACCATTGCTCTGAGCACTAGCTACATTTAATTCCTGTTCTTGGTGCACCGTACCAAAAGCCTGATTTAATTACAGGTGTTCGAAAACTTGATGTATGCGAGTTTCCTATCACCTTGCATTGTGCGAAGTTTACTGGCTGATTCAATTGCCAGTTTGCATTGCCTGTGCTTTTTATAATTTGCCGGGTACATTAAGCTAATCGGCTTCAGCTGTTTTCTAGGGTATTGCTGGAGGATTCCAATTACCTTAGTTTAGCTTTCTTTTGAACCACACATCACTTATCACCTACTTATTCACTAGTTCTATTGTAGTTTCCCTTTATTGCTTTTAACAATGTTTATTTTTTGTAACTTTTTTATAAAATGGAAAAAAAAACCTGCATACCCCAACCCCCACACAGCTTTGCTGCTAGTTCTATCCGAGCCCGAGTGGGTCCGCTCTACTGCCCAGGCACAAGCTGTCTGCATCTGCGCAGTAGAGCGGACCTGATCGGGCTATGCTATTTCTGCCGGAGCTCGAGCTATTTCTGCCTTTGTTTGCAGCGGCAATTCTAAATATTATTGTGAGAGACTGTGCCGGGGAGTCAACACTTTATCTGGCTGACTGAGGACAGAGAAAGCCTCATTAGGATCCAGAGGCTTCCCAATCCCAAAGTAAGTACCCCCAGGGCACTTTTTTTCCCAACAGGTTTACTTTAAGCTGACTAATCGGAGTCCTATGAAGTAAGGGCACAAAGGCTCTTAGCCAATTCGCATTTACTCCCAAATTTTCTCCTAGGTGATGTTTTCACATCTTATCAATAAAATGCCTTTTAAGCCACCAGCATACTCAGAATAATTTTACCAGTACTTTTTTACCTACTCTTTGGTACTTTTTCAGTTGCAGAATGCTGAAAAGTTAGTTTAAACAGAAGATGAAAAAATATCTAAAATAGAAGAGCAGGAGCACTCCGTAGTGTAACAACTTTTATTAAAACAAAAATGCGCAATAAAAGATCCACTTACTAGACAAATATAAAAACAGGCATGTAGTTTGGCCAGTGGCCCTTCAATCATTCCCAGGTGGGTACAACCTCAAATTGCCATGGCCATCGGAGCTGAGCGGATTTGGTGGAAGGATGACCCTTGGAGCCCCACCATGGTGTAAACGTGTGCTTCGGCATTCCACTCCTTCAACCGATAATGCTGCCAGCTCGTACACGGGGGATTTAAGTACTGTAAAGTGTTGGAGGGAAGGGTAATTGGAGGGAAGGCAGGAGGAGACCTGCCCCTCCCATTGAGGGGGCGTTTTCGAAACAACACCGATGATAGGTGAAGTCACCTGTCATTTGCAAGTTTGAGCAAGCCCCTAGGGGTGGGCAGAAACCCCTAGGACGAGCGTGCTGAGGATCGGCCCTGGGAATTGGTTGAGGGCATTGTCAGTGAATCAAAAGGCCCCCATATCAACAATTTTTATAGAGCGGTATGGTGTCAATTCAAGACCATGTGTAGCCAATCGTATAATCACCACAGTTCTAAGAAAAGCAACGGAGGGAGAAAGAATCCCTGAAACAACTGATGTAAAACAAGGATATTACCATTCGCCAAGCCGACAAGGGGGAAGACATTGTAATTGTAGACCATCAAAAATACCTTGAAGAAGGTTGGCGGCTGTTGGGAGAAGAAACAATGTACACTAAACTCGACAAAGACCCCACCAATGTGTTCCAGTCTGATCTCAAAAATCTAATAAATAAGGCAAAAGATGCAGGGATTATAACTAAAGACGAATCCCGTTTTCTCTACAATGAGCATCTGCTAATTCCATACTTTTATCACATTCCAAAGATACACAAACATCCTACCGACCCACCAGGTAGACCAATAGTAGCCGGGATGGAGGTTATCCTGGCCAGGCTTAACAGGAGCAGCTAGAGTGTCACAATCACAAGCTCACGATTGACACCGCCTCCGCAGTGCAAGATTTCACAACCTTGATGAAAAAATATCTCCTAGGATAAAAGGTGAAAATGAATAAATGCACAGGGAGGGTTGGGAAAGGTCAGATGAGCTGTGCTTACTGGGAGATACTGACTGCTTCCACCCTCGCTGTTTATCTGTGTACTTCAAGTGAGGTTAATAAGGGGATAGGGGAGGAATGTAATCAGCTAAATCTCCAGTAAAACGGAACTCTACAGGAAAAAATACTACTAGACTCACATATATTTTTTCAGAAACTACACACATGAAGTTCACATAATATGGTTTGTAATTCAGCAAATTTACTATCCCAAATAATTGAGATGGAACTGGGCCTTTAAAGGATACCTGAGGTAACTTAATTTGCTCAAACAGAGGGAGCAGACATGTATGGGCAGCAGTCCTCATGCCCGCCACTCTCCCACTCACTTTCCTTTGTAAAATCCTTCATACTTTACACCAGGTAGGCCTGGGTGTGCACTACTGCGCAAGCGCTGGTCCAGTGGCGCACGTCTTTGATCGCGCGCCACAGGGCCAACACTTGTGCAGTAGTGCATGACCTGGCACACCTGGCGCGAAGTATGGAAGATTGTACAAGGAAATGGAGAGGGACAGAGGTGAATGAGAGGGACAGCAGACATAAAGACCGCTGCCCATATATGCCTGTTACCTCTGTGCGAATTAAGTTGCCTTAGGTATCCTTTAAGTCAAATATTGAGCATTGTTTCCATGTTTTCAATAGCTGACAGAAATGCTGCAGTTAGGTTAGGGGCGAAAAGAGATAATTTGCATATTCAGTAATGGTGCATTGTGGTTAACCACAAATGTTCACTTATAGCTGAATTTTTGCAAATTTACTTCTGTTTTAAGAAGGCAAATTTCACCAAGCATTGCTTATTAGTAGAAGGACTTTTCGGTCTCTTTTATCCCCCTATACATTGCTAGTGGTTTGGGTCACCCCAAGCTGCTTGGTTACTCCTCTATAGCTGACTGTGTTCATGTAGCATATAAGGCTAACGCAAACCCTGATGACCATCAGGCCTTACCACTGGCAAATGCAAATGCCCTGCAAGGAGGGGACCCACTCAGTTAAGAACCAGGATCCATATGCAATTCACTCTTTCTCCTGAGTTATCTCCTAGGAAATAATTTTCATATTTTCTTTAAAGTAACTTTTTTTTACATTTACATTTAGAATCCATTTACATTTAGCATTTTACAATTGAAAAAGTACCTAAAAGTTGGTGGAAAAGAATTATAAAAATAATTTGGGTTATTTTTTTGCTTGTTGCTGTTTTTAAAGATATTTTATGATAAGGTGTAAAAATATCACCTAGGAGAAAACTCAGGAGATGAAGTGAATTGCATATGGGCCCAGGTTAGCTGTGAAGTGATCACATAGTATGTATTGATTGATGATGGTACACAGTAGTGATGTGGGCACAGGAAATGACATTTGAAAATGCATTGCTTTCACATAACCTACAAAAACAATATTCAAATTATCTTTACAGAGATCAACCATTTTGACTATCTGCATTACACTCACTTACACATAACAGGTTCTTCACTTACACATAACATATACTCCATAGTCTCCATATACTTCATAGGAGTTGATTCACAAAGCTTACTTATTTTTCACCTTAAAGCAAGTGTTAAAAAACAAACATATACTCCCCTAAGGAGAGGGAAAGCTCTGGGTCCTATAAAGTCTTCCCATTCTCCTCACGGTGTCCTAGTTCCCCCGCAGTCTCCTCTGTTTGAATCTTCCACCACGGGAGACTTCGGCAGTCTTCGGAAGCCTTGAGAGAGGGCGCTCGGGTGTGCCCAGTACTGAGCGGCCAGTCTTCGGAAGCCTCCCTCAGCCAGCGAACCTGAGTACCTGAGTGTACTGAGGTCCACTTGCATGAGAACAGTGTGCACAATATAATTTAAGATAGAAACCTGTATGCTACCAGTGTTGCCAACCGTCAGTAAATTTACTGACAGTCAGTAAAAAGTCAACAAATCTGGGCTGTCAGTAAAGTCCATGAAAAAATGTGTGGTGTCAGTAAAAAAATCCCTCTCTCCTTCTTAAAACATCCCAGCACTTACCGCTTATCAGTTCACGTATCACTCTGGAATGTACACTGCGCTAGTTAAAGGTGGCCATACATCTGTAGACTTGGCGGCCAATCAACCATCAGATAAGACAATTATTATCGATATTATAAAAATCTGTGCCACCAAGAGTATGCCTAGATGACAATCAAACCAATTTAGGGCCAAAATCAGTTGCATGTATCGATCGCATGTAACAGTCGGACATGCTGGAAAATCTCAGGTTGGCATGCTCAATATGGTGTGCAGCGGTGAGGGCTGCGATAATCGAGAACAAATGTGACGGAAACCCCTGGTCGCATCCCCCAATGTAAATGTATCAAAGTCTTCCCTCCCCAGATGCAGTGCATTATTACTTCACCTGTCCGGTGTCTGCCACTGCACTCTTCTTCCTCATTCGTGCCCCACGTGGCTGCCAGTGTATTGCACGTAAGGGGCGCATGTGTGATATCTTTCATTTAATTTTAATAATATTAGATGTCAGTAAAAAGTGTTCTGTCAGTACATTTTTTTGTGCTTTGTCAGTAAAAATGTATTTCCGAGGTTGGCAACACTACTACTTATTGGACTGCATACGTAAGTCACATGATCAACTACTTGACTTCATCTTTTCAACAGTTGAAGTAGAAATGCTATAGCTATCAGTAAACAATGACAATAATGATTTAATTTCAGTGTATGTGGGAATTATCATTTGCTCAATACTAATGTTGTTAAAGTCTGTTTTATTTTTATTAAAAACAAGTACTGCAGATGTTGCCACTCTTACACCTATTGGGAATTCCAAGGATAGGGATATTGTATTTCAATGTAAATAAGACATTTATTGAATATTTGCACAGAATATAATTGCTGTTCATATATAACTTGCCCTAGATTTCTGTCACACACATATTTGGTTGTAGCTCGAAGTAACAAGTAACACAAGTGCAGTGAATGGTAAATTTCTGTGGGCAGCATTTTGGGTGCCTTGCCAGATGCAGAGTTTGGTAGCTTGCCCAGTGTGGATGGGTCTTTAGTTAATGTTTGTGGCACTGCAAATGCACAGCAGTTTCATTTAAGGTCTTTCAGTAAGATAAAAATTGTCATATTTGTAGTGACAACAGTATTAATAGATTGCTTTGTTTACATAAAAGAGAAAATGATTACACATAGAAATACATTGATGCTTGGAAATTTGGGATTGTGAACCCCTTAAATATTTATATGAATGTGATCTAAAACATAACCTATCCATATTCTTACTGAACTTCACTTCACTGGCTGACAATTAACCAGATAATTCACTTAAAGCTTATAGCTATAATCTACAAACCTCTCCACAATCTCTTTCCCCGGTACATCTCACTAGTTTCCATATATTGACCCAACTGCTACCCCCGCTTTCCATAAAACCTCCCCTGTCCTCCACTCTAATATTCTCCCTACATTCGCATATGCAGGATTTCTCACAAACTTCTTCCAAAACACATCCGTGTTTTGTGTATTAGTAATAATAGCTATTATGTTGCGTATCATCTATATATTATGTACCAGTGTTTGGATTATGTGCCCATGTTTATTTCACACTTTGTGCAGTGCCAGAGAAAATTAAGACACTATAAAAATTTATAATAATTATAATAATGGTATAACATTCAAACAAAACATTCAAAATGTCTCCATATTCCTAACTGCTTTACAGCTACCTCACAGTTACTTCAAGTTAATTTTTGAATTCTCAGCAACTTGAAAATGGTGCCGAAGTTGATTCGAATTTTAAGTACCTTCTAATTCATATAGTATAGATTTTATACTATATGAATCGAGCCCTTCCTTTGGTCCTTACAAATCCATTTTTAACAGTATGTCCATGTGTCTAGGAGACAATCGGAATGCTAAATAAAAATGTCTTGTTTCACAGATCAGAGTTTACTTCATTATATATGAAAAAGTCAGAAGTTCACTTAAATGTTGCTTTACGTTCAACAAGTAAAAGAAGATCTAATCCTCTCCTTTTCTTTTGTCTAAAAGTTTTCTTCCTGAGTTTTGTAATCAATAAAAGCAATAACTTAATGCAAAAGTAATGAGTAAACAGACATTTCCTTCGGGAAAGATTCTGTTTTGACAAAGAATGAGATGTGAAAGCCCTTTTCAGGAGATAATAGCAGCATAATTGAAAGCGGTAATATAAACTGGCAATAGGCATTAAGGACAAGTATGTTCTTTTTCTAGAATCATAAAAAGTAATTATAAGATTGTTAGAGAAAAAGTATAAAAACAACTAATATTTAGTGATACTCAAAAACAACAGGAAATGTGCGATTAAATAAGTTTGTGCCGCACAGTGTATGGCGCATGTGGTTTACCACCACAAAGTTCTTATTTTCTGAAGTGATAAACCGGTAGTATTTCTATCCCCTGTGGACAACACTTAGCTGCTGACTGATTAAGCACAAGTTCCCCACTTCATGCCAACTACAAGTCGCAGTTGATAGACAAAAAGGTTGACTCTCACTCACAACAACAGGCAGCTCATCTAAAATGTCTACCAATTATGACCTCTAGTGGCCAAAAGAATTGGAAGACTTTTCTCCATCATTTTGGCAGATGCACATCTTCAGAGATAGGAAAGGGGAGTGCTGCAATTTCCCAGTGGAATTAGAATCAGGTTTGTGTATTGATTACAAGAACTAAGCTGTTAACTAACCTTATGGATTGTAATTGAGTACTGCAAGGGACTGAATTTTTCTTGCTTTTTATGTATTTGTAATTGCTATGTACCATGTAACCCTGTCTGCAAAAGGATTTGCAATTCTGGCATTGGGACTGTAGCAGAGGTGCTATTCAGGAGGAGATGTTCTATCCAGGGGGCACTTTGTAGGTAACACTGTACAGGAAGTCCTACATACTGCACAGGAAATACTATTTATTAGTCACTCTTCTTGGAATGCGATTGGCAGGAGCACAGTACATGGAATACTGTATGCAGGGGGCACTCATTTGGAGAGAAGTGAAATGCAGGGGGTTGGCATTATTGTATACATGAGCATTGTTCTGTACACAGGGCACTACAGAAGTCATTTACATAGAGTACTATATACTGGAAGCACTATTCTGCACAGGAGTAAATACAGTGGCCACTATTCTAGCCAGGGGTATTGTTCTGTATGGAATATACTGCAAAGGAAGCACTATGCAGGGGGCAGTGTGTACAGAATACTAAAGACAGCAGACCCTATTCTATTCAGGGGCACTTTTCTATAAAAAAGGAGGAGCTGTACAGAAGACAGTACACAACAAGCACTATATAGGGGGCAATATTCCATATAGGAAACCCCATAGAGCAGCAGGTGACATAGTGGTTAACGCTCTCGCCTTGCAGCGCTGGATCCTAGGATCGAATCACAGCCAGGTCAACATCTGCAAGGAGTTTGTATTTTCTCTCCGTGTCTGTGTGGGTTTTCTCCGGGCACTCCGGTTTCCTCCCACATCCCAAAAACATACAGATACATTAATTGGCTTCCCCCTAAATTGGCCCTAGACTATGATACATACAGTACACAATACATACATAGACACATGACTATGGTAGGGACTAGAACTAGATTGTGAGCCTCTCTGAGGGACAGTTAGTTACAAGACAAGATACTCTGTACAGCGCTGCATAATATGTTAGTGCAATATAAATACTTAAATAAATAAATAGTGGGGGGAAATAGTAAACTGAATCTACTCGGAGGAGGGCTGTGGACATAGCCGGCCTTTGATATGAGCGACCTGAGCGGTCGCTCAGGGCGCCGGCTTCCAAGGGGGCGCCTATAGCTGGTTGCCTATACTGAGGGGACCTATAGCTGGCTACCTATACTGAGGGCTCCAACACCTGGCTACCTATACTGGAGGCACCTACGCCTGGCTACCTATTGAGGGGTGGAGACCTTCAACTGACTTCCTATACTGGGGGCACCTTTGCTTGGCAACCTATATTGAGGGCACCTATTCATGAGATCCTATACTGGGGGCACCTATTCCTGGCTACCTACCTATACTGAGTCTGAGGGCGTTGGGGGGGCGCACTGCGGCTATAACGCGTGGTGCAAATTGTCAGTGCTGTGCTTTCATTCTAAATGGGGGGGGGGAGGCGGCTAACTGTCCCACTGACTGTTTTTATTAATATTCCTGAAAGGTGCTAGCCTTCATTTTAAGTGTATTCAGGATAATGCACTCTTTCCATCCATTCGTGGTTATTAATAGTATTTTTTCTATTATACATACGTGACGTGTCACAGAGATCTGAGCATTTGTGTCACAACGTCAAAAAGGTTGGGAACCACTGTCCTAAGAGATATCTCAAGAGAAAAGGTGAATTCCATATGGGCCTGTGTGTGTGTATACGTGCGTGCGTGCGTGTATATGCACGTGGGAAGAGTATGAGGGGGGGGGCACAAAAATTAGGTTTCGCTCAGGGGCGCTGTGAAACCTAAGGCCGGCCCTGGCTGTGGAGTTTGAGCATGTTACTCACTCTTTTTAGGTTGCCAGTGTCAGGCAACCACATGACTAGTTTCAGGGATATTTATTTCTGATCACACCCTAAGGCCCCTTAATCAGTTGGTATGTGTTTTTGTTTCTTCTCCATATCCAATGCATTGTGAAAAAGATTTCAGTTAAAACGCATTAAAGGACCACTATCGCAAAAAATTGTAAAATTTAAAATACATGTAAACAATTACGAACGTGAGCCAAAAATTACTTTTCTCCTATTCTCCTAGAAATCGGAAAGAACCAACAGGTTTTGGACTAGCCCATCTCCTTATAGAGGAGTCTCAGCAAAGCTTTCATTCTTTATAAAGACATTCCCTGAAAAGGATTTATACATTGATGCTGGCCAGCCTCCCTGCTCGCTGCACAGTTTTTTAGCAGGTAGACAGAGCAACTGCCATTCACTAAATGCTTTTGAAACTAAACTAAACTTTGAGAATCCCCCATGAGGAGATGGGCTGGTCCAAAACCTGCCGGTAATGTCAGATTTCTACTATTTACTGTAAGTGACAGCAACATAGGAGAAAAGTAATTTATGGCTAATTTTACTGTGGAAGAAATGTACTTCTTATTTGTATTTGTTTACATAAATTTTAAATTTTATGATTTTTGCAAAAGTGGTCCTTTAAGTGTGAACTGTGCCATAGGAAAACATGGGCATTACTTTGAAAATCAGTTGTCCTTTCAGTTATAAAGTTGTAAATGGAGCCTTAGTGTATGTGATCTGTAGTTTTGGGTGGCGGCACTCTTTGTGGGTAACACAATTTCACCTTGGGTCATTTTCCAGAAAGGGCATGGGTCAGTGAGGGATTAAGCAGCCACAGGATTCAAGGCATACAACCTATGGTTTGTATACAACCTATGGCAAGAGGTGCCTAATGCACAAAATAATTAAAAAGTGAAAAGGGATTGGCTGACTTCCAAAGGGAATAATGTATCCTTAGGCAAATTAAACAAATAATAAATTGTGAAACTGTTGAGTTCATTAGAAAGTGTGTTTGTTATTTTTTTGTCCAAACTGTAACACCATTATTTATAACTAGCCAACCCGCGGCGTAGCATACGCCGCATACGAGGGTAGAGGGCAGGAAGGGGGTATTGGGCACAGCGGTGGGGAGGGGGGTTGGACCCTCCCTCAACTGGGTCCCCCATGTGTGCTCTACCTCCAGCTTAAGCTCAGCAGGAACCCCCCCCCCCTCACCTTGGTCCCCCATGTGCACCCCCCCCCCTCCTGCTTAAGCACAGTAGCAGCCGCCACTATTAGTAAGAAGCAACCGGCGGGGATGACTCACCTCTTCCGTGTTCCATCGTGCCTTCCACTGTCGTCACTTCCTGCAATGCCGCACACTGTATTGGTGTAATTTGCCTTTTTAAAACAGAAGGAAATCTGCAATAATTCAGCTATAAGTGAACATTTGTAGTTATCCACAATGCACTGCTACTAAATATGAAAATTACCCCTTTCCCCCCTTGGTAAGCCAAGCAAGCATCCAGAGCCTCTGGTGTATAGCAAGCATATAGCTTTAAATTTTACACAGTCGTATCAAACCTACATTTAGACAGCCAGTTTCAGACTTTTGGTCCTCATCAGTACATGGCAGGGATTGATACAGATGTATGGGATAGGGCTTGGACCAGTACAACAGAGTAACCAAGCAGCTGAGGGTGACCCAAACCACTCGTAATGTATAGGGGGATGAAAGGGACCAAAAACACCTCCTACTAAAAAAAGCAAAGCTTGGGATAATTTGCCTTCCTAAAACAGAAGGAAATATGCAATAATTCAGCTATAAGTGAACATTTGTGGTTACCCACAATGCACTGCTACTAAATATGCAAATAATTTCTTTTCCCCTTTGGTAAGCCAAGCAAGCATCCAGAGCTGCTGGTGTATAGCAAGCATATTGCTTTAAATTTTACACAATCATATCAAACCCACATGTGACAGCCTGTTTCAGACTTTTGTTCCTCATCAGTACATAGCAGGGATTGATACAGATGTATGAGATAGGGCTTGGACCAGTACAACAGAGTAACCAAGCAGCTCAGGGTGACCCAAACTACTCGTAATGTATAGGGGGATAAAAGGGACCAAAAAGACCTCCTACTAAAAAAAGCAAAGCTTGGTGTAATTTGCCTTCCTAAAACAGAAAGAAATATGCAATTACTCAACTATAAGTGAACATTTGTGATTACCCACAATGCACCGCTACTAAATATGCAAATTATTCCTTTTCACCCTTAGTAAGCCAAGCAAGCCTATAGCTTTAAGTTTTACACAGTCATATCAAACCCACATGTGACAGCCTATTTCAGACCTTTGGTTCTCATCACTACATAGGCTATCATTCATAAAGCATTTCCGCATGCGGAAATGCTTAAAACAGCTGACTTTCCCGCACACGTAGCAAAATCTGCATTCATAAAGGCTCCTTCCGCATCAAAAGCTGACATAACCGAGCAGAGCGATAAATCACCGCCTTGTGCGGTGATTGTTGTAAAAAATGTAGCAAAATGTTAATTCATAAAGATCACCGCAAGCGGTGTGAGGTCGGGAAGTACCGCTCCCTCTGATGTGGCGATAACAATGTTAAGTGAATGGAGACACAGAGACCTCCCAGGCAGCTGCAGTAGAGCAGAACATGGAGAAATATATCAACTCGGCATCTTCCGTGTCTCCGCAAGCCTACCGCCTGCCTAGTTCGGGGAATCTCCGCACTGCTACCGCACCTGGATACTTTTTTATGAATCAGCAGCCAGAAGTCAAAAACACCATCAGTGGTGTTTTCCCACAGTGATTCTCCATACCGACAGCACTTTCATGAATGATAGCCATAACAGAGATTGATATGGCTGTATGAGATAGGGATTGGACCAGTACAACAGAGTGACCAAGCAGCTCAGGGTGACCCAAACTACTAGGAATGTATAGGGGGATAAAAGAGACCAAAAATCCCTCCTACTAAAAAAAGCAAAGCTTGGTGTAATTTTCCTTCTTAAAACAGAAGCAAATCTGCAATAATTCCGCTATAAGTGAACATTTGTGGTTACCCACAATGTACTACTACTGAATATGCAAATTATCCCTCTTTGCCCTTGGTTTGATATGACACTACTTCTTCTTCTTGCTTGGACCAGCACCTTCTTCTTGCTTGCACCGGCCCTGGGGGCAGGGCACTACTTCTTCTTCTTGTTTGAAGGTTGAGGCACTTACTCTATTATATATATATATAGATGGTTCCAGCGGTTCTGAAGGTGTGGTTAGCTTACAGGGACAACAAAGAATGGTTTGCATATTCAGCAGTGATGCATTGTGGGAGACATCATATGCTCACTCGAATCTGAATAATCGCAAATACTTTCTGTTTTAAGAAGGCAAACTTTTTTGATTTCCATTATTTGGTGCTGTATACAGTCATGAGCAGGGCCGGCCCGCTCATGAGGCGGGGTGAAACTTTTGCCTCAGGCGGCACATTTCTAGGGGCGGCATCTGCCCGTCGGTGGGTGCGAGGAGCCGGCCGCCGAGCTGGAGGGTTAGCGGGCAGGACGAGGGTATTGGGCCTAGCGGCGGGGCGGGGCCTGGGTCCCCCGTCCTCCGCTCCCCTCCAGCCTTAAATAGATCAGAAGCGCTACTCATAAGAGGCAGTGGGCGGGGAGGACTCCCCTCTTCCTCGATCCAGAGTGCGCTCCACTGACGTCACTTCCTGCAACGCCGCCCACTGTATTGTAAGTGGACGGCGTTGCGGGAAGTGACGTCAGTGGAGCGCACGCTGGATCGAGCGAGGAAGAGGTGAGTCCTCCCCGCCCACTGCCTCTTACGAGTAGCGCTTCTGATCTATTTAAGGCTGGAAGGGAGCGGAGGACGGGGGACCCAGGCGAGGCAGGGGGGGTCCGACCCCCCCTCCCTGCCGCTAGGCCCAATACCCCCGTCCTGCCCGCTACCCCTCCAGCTCGGCGGCGGTGGGGGGGGGGGGGGGGGTTGCGGGTGCGGCAGCAATAATTTTTTCAAAATTTGCCTCAGGCGGCAAAAAGTCTAGGGCCGGCGCTGGTCATGAGAAAATGAAAGAACACCCTCTTTCAATTATAAGGTTTTATAGATCAGGCTGCAAGTGAAGTAAATACCGCTGCACCTCGCACAGCTTTGCGACAGTGCTCGACTGGGTCAGAAAGCTCACATAGATCACGGAAGAAAGTGAGAGGTCCGCACTTGTCCAATAAGGCCGCTTTATTGCTGGACGTATCCAGAAGTCCACATAAGTCACACAGCTGACATGTTTCAAGCGCCCAGTTCTTAATCATATCTGGTTCACAATGACATTTGAAACGGATATATATGTCTGGAGTAAACACACCACCCATCATCCAACCCACAAAGGGGCAGGACCATAAAGTGGGATGTGGTGCCTTGAACTCAAGTCAAATCTATTGTATAAAACTACGGTGTTAAACAAGACCATACAATAATACAATATGAAAGAACCTTCCCAAAAAAGAGGGAACGAAATTGAACAAACAAATAAGTAGAAAACAGCTGAGGAGCAGACTTGTATAAAAAGTACACAAAAGTACAAGAACACAGAAACTCAAATCAGGGAAAATGAATGATATAAGACATATATACACAGAAGGATCTACACCCTTAAGCAGCCCATACACTCAGCCGATTTTCTGGCCGACCGATCGATCGCGATCGATCGATCGATCGATCGATCGCAAATCGGTTGGCCAATCGACCGATCGACGGCCGATTTCGATCGATTTCGATGGATTTCCATCGAACTAGCAGGGTGGAAAATTTAGGTCGATCTGATGAGATTGCTTATCAGTTTGCATTGACCTTAATGGAAATCTGATGGCAAAAAAATGCCATCAGATCGAATTTCAACAGATTTCAAACTGAAATCTATTGGAATTCTATCCTGGTAAAAAATGTTCTAAAAACGCATCAGATAGATCATCAGATGCATTTCTTATCTGTCTGCTGCCAATCTGACGAGTGTATGGGCACCTTTAGAGTCAGGTCCCACCTGGCATTCAAGCTCTGGCTTCCCTCTTGAGTAGTCTCTTATATAGATCACCCTCTCCTTTGTGGAGGGACAAGCCCTCCATATCACTGCCATGTACATCACAGAAATGTTTGGTACCGTTCAAAATATTGGATGACAACCACCCCTGTCCTAGATAATGGTTCGGCTATCCTCTGTCTCCAGGGCCTAGTAGTACACCCGACATATTGGAGATTGCATAAACTGCACATAATAAGATATATCACATATTTTTTGTGCCACAGTTAATACATTGGCAAATGGTGAAACTCTGGCTGTTCAATGGTTTACACAGAAGAAAATACGCCTTCTGGAGTGGCCCAGTCAGTCAAAGTCCTGACCTCAACCTGATTGAGAATCTATGGCAGGACCTAAGTTATTGCTGCCAAAGGAGATTCACCCAGTTAGTAAAGGGTTCACATACCTTTTCCCCCTGCACTGTGGATGTTTACATGGTGAGTTCAATAAAAACATGGAAACATTTAATTATTTGTGTGGTATTAGTTTAAGGAGACTGGGATTGTCTATTGTTGTGACTTAGATGAAGATCACATTTTATGACCAATTTGTGCAGAAATCCATATAATTCCAATTGGTTCACATACTTTTTATTCCTACTGTAGCTTAGATCATAAGCACTACATTTGCAGAGCACTCTTTCTTCAGGCAATGACAATTGTTTCTGGTGCCCTCAGGATGCTTTGGCATGAGATGTTGGCATGCTTTTTCTGTTCATTGGACTGAATGCCTCAGCTTGGGTTACTTCCATTTTGAAGGCCAACTTTTTTTGGGAAAAAAGTATTTTAGTTTGGATTAGCACTGAAAGGGGTTTGACTCTCTTGAGGTTTTATTGCTGTCTGTGTTCCCAGCTATTAAAATACATGCATAGTAGCAAAGCATGCTTCGGAGGAAAGTTATAGCAACTTTGGACAGAATACCACAGACTAGAGATGTCTCTCTACCAACAAAGATCAGGAAAGTTTAAGTTCTTGTATTCCCAATAATGACATATAGCTGTGAAAGTTGGACTATAAATAAGGCCATGCATAGAAAAATGTATGCTTTTGAAATGCATGTGTGGCAAAAGCTACTGATAGTTCCCTGGACTGCTGGGGGATCAAACCAATCAATACTTAAAGTGGACCTGAACTCTTGCACAGGAGACAAGGAAAAGACAAATCTGCCCTGTTTGTGTTCTACAGTGAACATCCTGTCTAATTCTCCCTTATCTGTATTACCCAGCAAGTGTAAATTAGGGGTATTAGCATTTTCTGAACTTTGCCGACTTCTGGGCTAATACATAAACACAGAAGGTTAACCCTTTCTGTGCTCCCAGGAAACCAGGAAGTAAACACTGCGGTATCTATGTTGGAGTTCTATAAGCTGTAACAAAGAAATGTTTTACTTTAAAGTGTATTATGTTGTTGCTTATTTTTTAGAGCAGAGAGAACGTTTTTAGTTTAGGTCTGCTTTAAAGAAATAAGGCCAGAGTGTTCCCTATTAGGTTTGATACCTACTCTTAAAACTCAAATTCTTTGGTCACATATTGAGAAAATTAGATTCTGTGGAGAAATATTTGATGATTGGAAAAATTGAAGGCAAAAGAAGAAGAGGATGGCAGAAACTAGCAGTGAAACTATGAGCAAGCCTATGCAACAGCTGAAAGAAGCCCAGTGATAGACACATCTGGGGATTGATTCACAAAAGCGTGCTGAAGCATAGCACGACGTGCTATGCGTTTAGCGCGCAGTGTAATGCACGTGAAAGTTATTATTTATGTGCGCGCTCTAATGAAGGTTGTTGCTCGCACTTTGCCTCGTTAGCGCGTGCACGTAAATCTTCACGTGCGCAAACCTTCACGCGCGTTACTTTGTGCGCTAAACACATAGCATGGTCGTGCTATGCTTTAGCATGCTTTTGTGAATTAAGCCCCTGGTGTACAAAAGTACATATGGTCATGAAGAGTCGGAGTTGACTAAATGAATGAGCAAAAGGAGTAGCATACCGCAATGCGCTATGATAGTGTGACCCACGTTACATAGGTAACCTGAGCACTGCTAGGGCAATGCGCACTAGTAACATGGATCATACTAATTGTGCAAGGTTTGCTGCGTACGTTAAAAAGGGGCGCTGGGAAAAAAGGGCGCCGGGTTTTTAACGATAAGCATGGATAACGTTTAAAATTGTATTGTACTGTATTTCGTTTAAAATTAATGTTTTTTAAAGTTATAAATCATTAAATAATGTGCATTAAATCGGCAATTGTAAAAACGTTAATCTTTCGTTTAAATAGTGAAACGTATAATAACGTTTAAAATTTTTTTTTACTAAGTAACCCTCCCTGTACCTACCCCTAACCCCTAGACCCCCCTGTTAGTGCCTAAACCTAAGACCCCCCTGTTGGTGCCTAAACCTAAGACCCCCCTGTTAGTGCCTAAACCTAAGACCCCCCTGTTGGTGCCTAAACCTAAGACCCCCCTGTTGGTGCCTAAACCTAAAACCCCCTGTTGGTGCCTAAACCTAAGACCCCCCTGTTGGTGCCTAAACCTAAGACCCCGCTGTTGGTTTTTTCGTTTAAAAATAATGTAAAAAAAAAAAAAAAAAAAGTACTGTTTTTCGTTTAAAAATAATGTTTGGGAAAAAATATTGTACTGTTTTTCGTTTAAAAATAATATTTAAAAATGTATAAATCATTAAATAATGTGTAATCATGAGAAACAGTAATAAAACATTAAGTCTCCGGGCGCCGCTTTTAAAACGTTAGTTTTCTCCGGCGCCCTTTTTTCCTATCGGGCGCCCATTAAACGATATTTATTATAGGAGTGAATGGCGGCGCCCGATTTGTCCACTAGCCTCAGGCGCCCGAATTTACTGTTTCCAGGTTTGCTAACTTGTCATTTTAAGAAAATTGTACCGTGCTTTTGTGACTATTGGCCTATATATGTACAGTTTTATCATTCAACTTATGTTATTTTCACATCTTAAAATGGAGTATTAAGAAGATGGAAAAATCCATGTAGATTTGTATTTGTCCTGTATGATAATGTCATATATCAGAATACTCACTAAAAGGGCATTGTATTCCTGCAGGTAATTTCTAATAGGAAATTACTGCTTGCTATACAAGTGCATTTCTATTATTAAAATGTACCTGTCATGAGAAACATTGAGGTTGCCATCTCTGATTTCCCTCAGCAAATGCTAGCTGCCTGGCTGCAATGCTGACCCTCTGGCTATAATGACTTCTGACTTCTGAGTAAAGTAAATTCTAAACCTCAAGCAAAGGGAACAGAGACTATATATAGAAACATATAAAAATCTTTACTTTTATTTCTCAATATCCAAAAATAAAATATACACACATATATAAAAAGACCAAATTCAAATGCATATATGGGGTTAGCATGTGGTAAGGTATTGCAACCTCAAAGCACCAATATTGTATCAATCTTGTTGGATAAACTGGCCAGTTATCTAGTTCTTTGTATGCGCAAGAAAAGGACTTTTAAAGCCAAAATTTCCTGAAAGAATAGATAGGATTCAGATGTGTACTTATTACTCCCTGTGGAAATGGTAGTATTGGTTAATATATTCATCCGGATATCACCATAACAGGTGAACTAAGTCCGCCAGCATGAACAGGTCTTATGCAGAATTATGTTCTGATGTAAACTCCAGGACAGTTAGAGTCCGCCAGGATAAAATCCTTATGCAGAAATGTCCCTATTTTGAGTAAGTTTGCAAGTTGCATGGGTGCTTATATCACTGGTAAAAGTTCATATTTGAGGAAACATCAACAGCCTAGGTTTGGACAGGATAGATATATATATAGTCCGCCAGGTTAACAATCTTATGCAGTATAGTCCCAAGATCCTAGCTGTATTTCCCTGTAGAATAATACGCAGTAGTGTAGATCCACCTCCATGCAAATTATAGCAGATTAGCATATGACAGATCACTTAGTAATAGCAGATCAATTCTTGCATTGTCCAAAACCATTCCTTGCAGGTACACATTCCGTTTCCACATCAACTTATATATAGGCAAAAAAGTCAAAAGATACTCATCCAAGTGTTGTATGTGTATTGATGGCGGTGCCTTCCATGCTTTTCCCCTGTGCGTGATTGGTCTGTCAATGGGCCTAGTAGCCGACCGGTTTCGCTGGTCAGAGTACCAGCATCGTCAGGGCAGGCCCCCAAAAGTGTGTCCCTCCGAAGGAAGATGCCGGCCTTAATGGCGCCGGGCGGCCAGGGAACGCCGTTCCGCCCCTCTCTGACGTCGCCGTTCTGACGTCAGGCGGAAGACGGGAGGAGGGGCGGGCGTCGCCGTCACTACAATGCACTCCCATCACGTCACGCCCCCCAGGCCGCTGGATGGAATTACTATAGAAAAAGGGGGGGCGTGGCCCGAATCTGGAGCGCACGCTGGAACGCTAAGGTCCAGCCAGGTGGTATGGACAGGCGACCTCTGCTGGTGGAATATCAGGCAACATGATGCGCCCCAGGCCGCCCTAGCGTCATACCACAGTGGCCACAATGCACAACAGGTCCACGTACCACAGACCTGCAGGGGAGCCAGGCGCATGGGGGTCTCCCATTCGCATGCAAATCTGGGCTAAGGGGAATAAAAGCCCATAAATAGCCCAGACGCAGCCGATTGACCACCCCGTGTGCCAAAACACCCCACAGGCCCGACACAGGTCGGGGATCGCACGCACCATATGTGGCCAGAGGGGGCCATAGCACCCCCTCCCGACTGACACAATGTAAACAAACGATGAATCTAAATATACAATATATGCATCTTAATACGCAATATATAAATTCATACCACTATAATTTCAAGAAAATCAAAATCATATGATCAATATTAAATAAATAGAAAATTTCTAAGGTTAAATAAATTCAATCAAATCCATGTTCCCTAGGTGGACAGGCCGGGGACCGAAGACCTCCAAAAGGAGGAGGGAAGGAGGGTGCACAGCAGAGAGCCACTCACCACAGTGATATATACAATTTATCAAAATCTATTAGATGTGAAGAAGTTACAATCACATACTATCAATCTCTTCAAATTCTCAATAAGGCAGGAAAATCACACGGCAGAACACAACCAGGAGAGACTGCAGGGCACAGCCAGCCCACAAGATCAAAAAATATCTACAAAAAAGGGGCATAATCAATGCCATCGTTAAGGCCTGGTGTTCTGAATGCTTTCAACTTATATATCCAAAAGGCCTCACATTGAAGTAGCCTACCATCCCAATCACCTCCCCGGGGATCCCTGTGTACCCGGTCCAAACCAAAGAAGCAGACCTTTGAGGGATTTGCATTCTGACATCTGGCAAAATGTTTGGCCACAGGAGTCTGATGTTTTTCTTCAATATTGTATGTATGTTCATATATGCATCTATTAAATGCTCTACCAGTTTTGCCTACATAGAACGCCCCACATGGGCAGGTTAATAGATATATAATCCCCTCTGTTTCACAGTTGGTATAGAGTCGTGTTGTCAGGGTCAAATTCCGAGCTGTCAGGACGCACTGTTTCCCCACCATAATGTATCTACATTGGTTACATGATTGGCAGGGATACGTACTCAACGCCTTACATTTACATAATTTGCCTGGTCCACCTCTTCCAACATAATTTCTACCAATGTATCCCCTTCTGAGTAAAGTAAGCAGGTCAGGTAAGTCAAGGGAGTGTCAAAACAGTTAATATGCAAGTTTGTTCCTGGTGATTGATTCAGAAATTATTCAAATATGAACATCTCAATCAGTAAACTAGCAGTTTTTATGTCAACAACAGCAGCTTCCATATGTTTTTTTATGGCAGGTATACAAGTTCAAAGCAGTTAAAATGAGGCTAGGCTTACACAGGTGGCTGACAGCAGTGATTCACCGCCACCTGTCAACTACTTCTGAGAGTTGTTTGTGGTGTGGGTGTGTATGTGTGTGTGTGTGTGTGTGTGTGTCTGTGTACACATTCACAGGTATCTGCAGGGGGTGCTGCTGGTATGGTGATAAACCCCACACTGTACTAGTACATCTAGGCAACTGCAGGGTTAGATTTCTACAAATAGGACCTATAGGGCATGATTTAAAGTGGACCCAAACCAAACATTTTTTTTAATTCAAAATATTTAGTTGCCCCACTCTGACACATACAAAGATAAATAAACACTCCTTCAAGCCTGTGAGCATTTCAGCGCATGCTTTTCATCCTTCTCTTTTCATAACTAGGGTTATACAGGTGGCAGCCATTACGTTTGAGCTTAGTAGGAGGTTTTAGATCATGGGTGTGTTTGTCATCATCTACCCTCCCTCACAGGGGTGTCATCTATGTGAAATCTCACACAAGCTGAGATCACCTCCCCTGTGACATCAGTAGCAGCCTGTGGTTTTTTTTTTTTTTTTTGTACTATCTCCTCCACCAGTCTGCCAGATTCTGTCCCGGCAATATGAAAGGAAGGGAGGGGTTCCTCCAATAAATGTAAAGTATTTTATATTTATCATGCAGCTGAAAAAAGGCTGCTATTTATTATTATAATTTAGAAAAAAGATTTTATTTCTGAAATCTTGTATTTTTAATTTGGGTCCACTTTAAGCTGCTTACACACTAGTGATTATTGTTGCCCATTGGGGATCGGGAAATTATCTCTTGGGTGACAAATCGTAGACTGATGCTGTACAGACACATCTCTAGCCTTTAGGCTAGTGATGGGTTCTGTTGCTATGGGGGGGGGGGAGCAAAAAATACATTGAGATCATGCATGTTTGGGCATCAGGCGTTGTTAGCGGGGGTTGGATGGTGTAATGCTTAAGGGCTCTGCCTCTGACACAATAGACCTGGGTCAGAATCTCGGCTCTGCCTGTTCAGTAAGCCAGTACCTATTCAGTAAGAGACCTTGGGCAAGACTCCCTAACACTGCTACTGCCTATAGAATGCGTCATAGTGGCTGCAGCTCTAGTGCTTTGAGTCCGCCAGGAGAAAAGTGCAATATAAATGTTCTGTGTTTGTTAAGGATCCTCAGCCGAAAGTTGTATTCACATTAGAAAGACCAACGATCATCGGCCAACGTGGTCACTGTCAACTTTTTTCTAGTATGTACATACTTTAAAGTAGGGGGGCTGCTCAACGAGCAAGGTGGGGATGGAAGATGGGACCTGATACACCTCAGGCTACAAATGGAAAAGGAATGCTACAAATGGGAGCTGCACATAAACTGTCAAGGCTGGAACGATTTGCTTTTGGAAGTAAGGGGCTTATACTGCACGTGAGGAGCTGTACATTGAAAGGTTTTAGAACACACAAGGTGTGTACATACATGGACATACATCTTTTTCCGTTATTAGCTGTCTGTCTGCTAAGGTTGCTTTTTTGTAAGCAACCATTTTACCTATATTACTTGCAGTTCAAGAGTATCTGATACTCCTACCCAGTACTCACCACCCCCCAAACTATGAGATATATTGTGATGCAAACTGGTTAATAGCAGAGTACACACTCTTCCCCTTTCTAATATATTATAACTGAGTAGCTTGCAATAACACATAGCTTCACATTGCAGAAATGCACTTTTCACTAAGAAAATGTTGGCATTTTATATATAAGCTGAAGTTTCCTTTCGAGGTTGTGTTGCTGCACAACATTGCAGAGTGATGATGATGTATACATTCTTATGTTATCTCAGCTTTGTACATTGACCCCATTTTCTTTGGGGTGTACTGTATCTGGGATAACAATAGCAGGCAGTGTTAGGGCTAAGCATGGTAAACTGGCTTTTACAATGGAGAGGAAGGGGAAGGAAGTGTTGTAGAAAAAAAAAATTATATATATATTGTGAAGTTTAGAGGGGTCGCAGCCAGCACGCAGTACACAGATGTATAAAATAAAGTCCATTTGTTGTGCAGTAGAAGAAAACCGCTTCAGTTCAGCAGTAACAAGTGGAAAATAAACAGTCAGCTTACTTCAGCTTTGTAATAGAAAGTCCAGCAGGTTCAAACAAAGTTCAATTTTCATCAGGCCAATACCATACTAACAACAGACCAGGGTATGGTTTGGCTTCCATCAAGTGCTCCAATATTCCTTGTCAGGAGATTCCGTAGCAGACATGCTACTACTCCAACACCTCTCCTCAGACTGCCTGTGAGGCTGCTTCTTATGCATAAATGTGCATCTCATCAATACCATATTAGTGAGGCTCTCAGCCCCACTGACAACCAGGTGTGTACCTAGGTGGGATGGGAAGGCCCACCCTTCCTTCCCTCCCATCCCAGGAGTCCGGCCCTGAAAAGAAAAAAAACAAGCAGCAACTGCTTGCTGCCAAAATCCGGACTCCTTTCCTAGGACCACACAAGGTTTTAAAGTGACCATAGTCCAAATACCAGGGAAATGTACCTCCCATCTACTACCCAGCCCCGATGGCCCCTACATATCCCCCGCCCTCTGCCTCAACCCAGAGGAGGTACTACTTAGACCTACTAAACAATGGACTATGGAAAGGGCTTCAGCGTTCTGGTGCACTTTACCCGGCCTATGTTCCACCACATAGTTGAATTCCTGGAGAGAGAGAAACCACCGGGACACTCTTGCATTTGTTTCTTTGTTCCTTTTCATCCAAGCTAGCGGGGCATGGTCAGAGATCAACCTGAACTTCCTACCCAATAAATAGTAGCGCAGGGAGTCCAGGGCCCATTTTATGGCCAAGCATTCCCTCTCCACTACCGCATAGTTTTTCTCAGCGGCTGTCAGTTTCCGACTGAGAAAAACTATGGGATGTTCTTCTCCATCAATCACCTGTGACAGAACCGCCCCCAACCCAACATCTGAGGCATCTGTCTGCACTACGAATTCTCGAGTGAAATCGGGGGCTACCAGGACAGGGTGACTACACAATGCCGATTTCAGCTCCAAAAACACTTTTTCTGTCTCTGCCGTCCACTGTATCATCACTGACTTCCGGCCCTTGGTCAAGTCAGTTAAGGGAGCTGCTAGGGTAGAAAAATTGGGAATGAACCGTCTGTAGTAGCCCACTATCCCCAAGAAAGCTCAAACCTGTTTCTTACTGAGGGGGCGGGGCCATTCCTGGATTGCCTCAATTTTATTAATTTGGAGTTTTACCAACCCCCTTCCGACAATGCACCCCAAGTATTTTGCTTCCTCCATGCCTAGGGCACATTTCTCGGGGTTCACTGTAAAACCCGCCTTCCTTAATGCATCCAGGACTGCTTGAACCTTTGGAAGGTGAGACTCCCAGTCTGAACTAAAAATTACGATGTCGTCTAAATAGACCAACGCATATCTTTGGTGTGGACGCAACAATCTGTCCATAACTCTTTGAAATGTGGCAGGGGCAGTCTGTAACCCAAACGGCATTCTCTTGTACTGAAAATGGCCCTCAGGTGTGGAAAATGCCATTTTCTCTCTGGCTTCTTTGGCCAAGGGTATTTGCCAATATCCTTTGGTCAGGTCTAACGTGGTTATGTAGCGGACTGGGCCTAACCTTTCTATCAGTTCATCCACACGTGGCATGGGATAGCCATCAAATTTGGATATTTCATTTAATTTCCGGAAATCATTACAGAATCGCAAAGTTCCGTTTGGCTTGGGTACCAACACAATCGGGCTTGACCATTCACTCTGCGATTCTTCAATGACATCCAATTCCAACATGCGTTTTACTTCCTCTGAAACAGCCTTTCTGCGGGCCTCCGGAATGCGATAGGGCCTGACAAACGCTTTAGCCCTAGGCTCAGTAATAATGTTGTGTTCAACCATATTAGTGAGTCCAGGCACATCAGAAAATATCCCCTTGTTTCTCTGGAGAAACTCTTTTACCTGTTGGACCTGTGATTTGGAAAGAGTGGGGGCTACTTTCACATCTTCAATGCTGATTTGGGGTACAACACTCACACCCACCATAACCGGAGCGGTCTCTCTCTCTTTCCAGGGCTTTAACAGATTGACATGATAAAGTTGATAGGGTTTCCGTCTCCCGGGCTGATGTACCTTATAATTCACTTCCCCCACTTTTTCAATGATCTCGAAGGGACCGTGCCACCTGGCCAAGAATTTACTCTCCACGGTGGGGATCAATACTGCCACTCTATCCCCCACCTGAAACTGCCTGATTTTTGCGGAGCGGTTATATACCCGACTCTGCGCTTCTTGGGCTGCCCGTAAGTGTTCCTTGACAAGGGGCATCACCTTGGCAATGCGTTCTTGCAACTGGGAAACGTGTTCCACCACACTTTTGTGGGGACTGGACTCACTTTCTCATGTTTCTTTTACCAAGTCAAGCAACCCTCGAGGTCAGCGCCCATATACCAGTTCAAATGGTGAAAAACCTGTGGAGGCTTGAGGTACCTCCCGAACAGCAAACATCACTGCAGGCAATAAACAATCCCAATCTTTTCCGTCCCTTTGAACCACTCTTTTAAACATCATTTTTAAGGTCTTATTAAACCGTTCAACCAGCCCATCTGTCTGAGGGTGATAAACAGAGGTT